>NC_091988.1:152683771-152983771 GCF_044704955.1 Pristiophorus japonicus | reverse complement strand
TCTTTACTATAATTATACTACAGATATTTCCATGCCGTTTCGGGAACAATGAGGATATATAGGGCACAAGTTTCGAGCCGCGCCTAGAACGGCGCAGTCCCGACTGGACGCCTGTTTTTCGCGCCACAAAGTGCGCCTAAAAAAAACCTCCAGATTCTCCACCTCCCTGCATGTCCTCTGGCTCTCGGCGCAGCACAGCAGGAGCTGTAGGGGGCGGAGCCAGGTCCCTGCGCTGAAAACAGTGCTACAGTGGGCGCGCATGTTCAGTAGCTCCAAGCGCCCAAAACTGTGAGGGAGGGGCCGAAGCACGCAGCCCCTAAGCCCTGGCTGAATGGCCTCACTGGGGCTGCGTGAATAAGGCTCCTCCCATGGCCAGCTCCTGCTTCCTCCCGACCCGACTCGACTCCCGCTTCCCGCCTCCAGACCGGACCCGACACCGACATGACTCCCGCTTCCCCTCCGCCCCCGGACCCGACCCGACTCCCGCTCCCCGCCACCCCCTCCCTGCCCCAGACCGGACCCGACAGCGACCTGACTCCCGCTTCCCCCCCGTCCCCAGACCCGACCCGACTCCCGCTCCCCGCCCCCCCGCCCCCACCTCCGGACCGGACCCGACACCGACACCGACCTGACTCCCGCTTCCCTCCCCCCACCCCGCCCCTGCCTCCGGACCGGACCCGACGCCGACCCCGACCCGACTCCCGCTCCCCCCGCACCGAATCCGACCTGACCTCCCTCCCCCCGACCTGACCTCCCTCTCCCTCCCTCCCCCCGACCCGAACCGGCCTCCCTCCCACCACCCCCCTGACCTGCGCTCCCCCCGACCCGACCCAACGCCACCTACCTGTAAATCTGGTACGGGGACGGGCCCTGCCCGAAGTCTCGGGCCCGGTCAGCCTCCCTCCCAATCTCCTTCCCCCCCAATCTCCTTCCCCCCCTCCACAATCCCCTCCCCCCGAATCTCCTTCCCCCATCCCAATCTCCTCTCCCCCCCAATCTCCTTCCCTCCCATCTCCCCTTTATCCCCTTCTCTCCCCTCCCCCTTCTCCCCCCTCTCCCCCCTCCCCTTTCTCCCCCATCCCTCCCCCTTCTCCCCATCCCTCCCCCTTCTCCCCATCCCTCCCCCTTCCCTCCCTCTGCTCCCCCCCTCCTCCCCCTCCCCTCGCTGTCAGAAACACAGACACTGACAGACAGAGAATGAGAGACACACACAGACAGACAGAGAGATAGAGACACTGACAGAGACACACTGGGGGGGGGGGGGGGGGGGCATCCCAGCACGCTGTTGGAGGGCTCCCGGTGCTGCAGTCGGTAAGTAGAAAATGTTTTATTTATTGATTTTTTAAAAAAAATTATTTCTTATTAATTTTTTTTGATTGATTTATTGGTGTATTTATCATTTATTATTGATGATGGCTCTTTATTTGTTAAACTGAAGTGTTTAATGTTTGTAAACTTCCCTTTAAACCCCCCCCCCCATTCCCTACGCCTGATTTGTATCATTAAGGACTGAGATGAGGAGAAACTTCTTCACTCAGAGAGTTGTTAACCTGTGGAATTCCCTACCGCAGAGAGTTGTTGATGCCAGTTCATTGGATATATTCAAGAGGGAATTAAATATGGCCCTTACGGCTAAAGGGATCAGAGGGTATGGAGAGAAAGCAGGAATGGGGTACTGAGGGAATGATCAGCCATGATCTTATTGAATGGTGGTGCAGGCTCGAAGGGCCGCATGGCCTACTCCTGCACCTATTTTCTATGTTCCTATATGTAACCTACGCCTGATTTTCTAAAGTGTAGACAAGGTTTTTTCGAGCGTACAAAAATCTTCACTTACTCCATTCTAAGTTAGTTTGGAGTAAGTTTTCACTCACGAAACTTTGAAATCAGGCATAAGTGGCCGGACACGCCCCCTTTTGAAAAAAAAATTCTGTTCCAAAGTGAAACTGTTCTAACTGACTAGAACTGGAGCAAACTAAATGACGAGAATTCCGATTTCTAAGATGCTCCGTTCTACACCAGTTGTTCCTAAAAATCAGGAGCAAATCATGTGGAAACTTGGGGCCATAGAGAGGGATGCATCCTTCTACATGCCGCAGATCAGAAAAAAGATGAAAGACTAAATTGGCAGCAACAAAAACTGAACAAAACCACTGTAATGATTGTAATGATTGAAGCATGCCCTTTGGATCCATGTGTTATTTATTCCCCAGAGTTGAATAAAACCTGATCTTGATATCAGAGTTTGTGTTAGCGACAATTAGTACAAGATGTGCAAGTAAATCATTTTAACTGCCCAATTAACTTCAAGTGGATGAAATGTATAAACTGTACATCTTTATGGCAAACTTAATGGAAGAGATGGTGCATACCACTACAGAGATTAACAGAGCTTTCCACAAGTAATATTTCAACCTAAGTACTTCTCAGAAGTGAAGGACCAACACAACTTCAAGAAAATTCCACTTCAATATCTGTCGGGGCCTAATTGTATTATCTTCATACGTGATGCACTTTTGTATCTGATTGCTTCAGACTTTACATTTCCTATTTCTGAAATTGATACATTTTGCTGGGAGTCACATTGCATGCGTCATAACATAAGAAATTTAAATGGAAGATCAAATTACAAGTAAATGTATTGAATTCACCTCATATTAAGAGGCAGACTGGATCCTGAGGATCACAAACTAAGATGCAGACTGAAAATAGTCTGTGATAATGGCGATAATTGCTTTCTAATGAGAACGATCATGAGAAACAGAGAGTATATCTTAAGACTACAACCAAATGCCCCAAACTAGCAGTTGTTTCACAAAATATGGCCAAATATTTCCCAATTGGCAAAAGTCCACTCCTGGGTGCAGAACAAGAAAAAAGACGGGTGCAGAAATTGGATCGCAATATGCCCATTTTACGGGCCCAATTTTCCCCAACCCCTTTTTTCGGTGCACTTACCCTAAATGCGTCGACTTTGCACGCTGGAAACGGCACCGAATAAAACTGGCCCCGTCCTGCCCGCTCTGCCGAGTCTTCGGTTTCCCAGCGTGGTGTATATAGTACAGTCGGGGGTGGAGCAACTGCTGGCAGCTGCGCGCATGCGCAATGGAGTCTGCGCGCATGCTCCTCGCCCTCCCAGCATGTCCTGTGGGCTGTGAGCAGGACCCGATGCTCGCAGCCCCTATCCCCGGCCGAGTGGCCTCCCACACTGGCCGGCCGGCCCGCTGACTTCCCGGGCCGAGGTAGGACTGAAGTTTTATTTTTCATTTATTGATGGTTGTGCTTTGTTTAGTGAGGAGAGTTTTGATTGGGGGTGGGTGTGGGGTGGGGGGTGGGGGGGGCGGGGAGGAGGAGAGTTTTGATGGGGCGGGGGGGGGGGGAACTTTAAAAAAAAGAACTTGTTTCTGGCATAAAGGTAGGACTTCTATTTTTTTTATTTGTTATTGATTGATTGCTTAATACTTTTTGTGCTTTGTTTAATGCTTTGAAAGTCTTGGTGCAGGTCCTCTCAGCTTCCTTCGATTTTTTATTTGTTATTGAATGCTTATTTTTATGCTTTATTTAGTGCTTTGTAAATCTTGGTGCTTTAAATGTACTAACCTGCGCCGAATTCTTAACTGCCCACAATGTTTTTCAGAGCTGGCCACATACGCTGACCTAAGTTGATTTGGAGTAAGTTTTATCTGGCCAAAGTTGCATAAATGGCCAAAACTGGTGTAAGTGGCTGGGAATGCCTCCTTTTGAAAAAATACTCAACTAAAAAAAATCGTACCTAACTAAGTTACTCTGGAGCAAGTTTATTGGGAAAAATGGCGTTTTTTTAAACTTATGCCAGAAAAACCAACTTACTCCAAAAAAATTGGAGCAAGTCATGGTCAAAATTTGGCCCTATAGGTGTATTACAGCTAACACGAGGACCAAATGCAGGGACGAACAATGTGTGCCCCAAGGATGCCTGAAAGACATCCTACACGAAATTGGGGTGGGCCATTTTTCAGGTATCCCTGGCAACTGCCTAAAACAGGCATTAGTCCCCTTACACATGTAAACGAGGCGTCGAATGCCTGTTTTAAGCCCCCTCACCAGAATTGGTCTGCGATGAGTGGCTCAGGCATTGGGCCTATACTGTTCAGAATTCTTCGGCTTCCAAGAAAAGGAAAATTATTGTTGAAAAATTATTTAAAAAATAAATGTCCTCGTGAAGCCAGGAGGAGCAGGATCCAGATTTCAGCCCTGAAAGTAAATCGGAGAAGAAATTCAGCATGCAACATCAAAAATCAAGAAATAGCAGACAGCATAAGGGAGGGCAGAGTAAATCATGGGTAGTGAAGAGAAAAAGGGTGGTATAGCACAAGAGGTTAGATAAGATATGGAGGCTCAAGAAGGTTTGAAGAGTGAGTGAAACACCATTTAGTAGGAATGCTAATCTCCAGAACAACTGGTATCCTCGAACCACACACAAACACTTTGCTTAACATATACCCAACTTGTCCCAGATAATCTCGATCAGGTATACTAGGCCATTGGTAGGCGGACATCACAGCACAACTAGCCAAGAATAAAGGCTACAATTTGGTAAACTTTTTAAAATCTGGTGCTTTGTAAATTAGAACATCGGAACAGGAGTAGATCATTCAGTCCTTCGAACCTGTTCCACCATTCAATTTTGAAATTTTCAATTGGCCTAGATCAAAAGCTTTTTGGAGAGAGAGTTCCAGATTTCTGTTATGTATGGAGAAAGAGTCAGACTGAACATAGAAACATAGAAACATAGAAAAATAGGTGCAGGAGCAGGCCATTCAGCCCTTCTAGCCTGCACCGCCATTCAATGAGTTCATGGCTGAACATGAAACTTCAGTACCCCCTTCCTGCTTTCTCGCCATAACCCTTGATCCCCCGAGTAGTAAGGACTTCATCTAACTCCCTTTTGAATATATTTAGTGAATTGGCCTCAACTACTTTCTGTGGTAGAGAATTCCACAGGTTCACCACTCTCTGGGTGAAGAAGTTTCTCCTCATCTCGGTCCTAAATGGCTTACCCCTTATCCTCAGACTGTGACCCCTGGTTCTGGACTTCCCCAACATTGGGAACATTCTTTCTGCATCTAACCTGTCTAAACCCGTCAGAATTTTAAACGTTTCTATGAGGTCCCCTCTCATTCTTCTGAACTCCAGTGAATACAAGCCCAGTTGATCCAATCTTTCTTGATAGGTCAGTCCCGCCATCCCGGGAATCAGTCTGGTGAACCTTCGCTGCACTCCCTCAATAGCAAGAATGTCCTTCCTCAAGTTAGGAGACCAAAACTGTACACAATACTCTAGGTGTGGCCTCACCAAGGCCCTGTACAACTGTAGCAACACCTCCCTGCCCCTGTATTCAAATCCCCTCGCTATGAAGGCCAACATGCCATTTGCTTTCTTAACCGCCTGCTGTACCTGCATGCTAACCTTCAATGACTGATGTACCATGACACCCAGGTCTCGTTGCACCTTCCCTTTTCCTAATCTGTCACATATCACATGCTAGAACCAACATGGATCATACAACACAAGCAATTTATTTGAGCATAACAATTTTGTCGCTTTTACAAAGGCATTTTTTTGGCTTTTGCCCCAAACCCATTCATCCCCTTTTCTTAGTAAGACATGCAGTGGTTCTAACAGTGGGCTGAGACCCGGTAAGAAGTTACCAAATTAGTTCAGGAGTCCCAGAAATGATCGCAGCTCCGTCAGGTTCTATGACCTCGGTGCGTTCTCGATTGCCTCTGTCTTCGCGTTGGTGGGCCTGATGCCGTCTGCCGCAATCCTCCTTCCCAGGAACTCCACTTCAGGCGCCAGGAAAACGCACGTCGAGCGTTTTAACCTGAGCCCCACGCATTTGAGTCGACTAAGTACCTCCTCCAGGTTCTGCAGATGCTTGACTGCATTCCGACCTGTGACCAAGATGCCGTCCTGGAAGACCACGCTGTGCAGAACCGACTTCATGTTTCTCTGGAATATTGCCGCGGCTGATCGAATCCGAAACGGGCATGTGTTATAAATAAAAAGGCCTTTGTGCATGTTGATGCAGGTGAGGCCCTTCGATGATTCCTCCAGTTCTTGCATCATGTAGGTTGAAATAAGATCTAGCTTCATAAACGTCTTTCCTCCCACCAGCATTGCAAAGTGGCCGTCGGCCTTTGGTAGTGGTTATTGGTCCTGCATGGAGAAACGATTGATAGTTACTTTGTAATCGCCACAGATTCTGATGGGGCAGTCTCCCTTGAGGAAAGGAACGATCAGGCTGGCTCACTCGTTGAACTCGATCGGTGAAATGATGCCCTCTCTTTGCAGCTGGTTTAGCTCAATCTCTATCCTTGCTCTCATCATGTACGGAACTGCTCTCGCCTTGTGATGGATGGGTCGTGCCCCCGGAATTAGGTGCATCTGCACTTTTGCTCCTTGGAATTTCCCAATGCCTGGTTCGAACAGCAAAGGAAATTTGTTTAAGACCTGGGCACACGAAATGTCATCAGCGGGCAATAGCGCTCGGACATCATCCCAGTTCCAGCGTATCTTGCCGAGCCGCGTGTGACCATCACCTGGTACCATCCAGAGTGGTAGCTTGTGCACCGCTCCATCATAGGAGACTTTTACAGTAACACTGCCGATTACGGGAATCAGTTCTTTCGTGTAAGTTCTTAGTTTCATACGAATTGGAGTTAAGAATGGCCTTGAGGCTTTGTTGCACCACAATCTTTCAAAAGTCTTTTTTGCCCATGATGAACTGACTTGCATCTGTGTCCAGCTCCATTGGCACCGGGAGTCCATTTAGTTCAACATTCAGCATTGTCGGGGGACAATTCTTGGTGAATGTGTGCACCCCATTGTGATATCTTCACAGGGCACAGCACACACAGCTCCTAACATGGCAGGCAGCTCTCTCGGAAGCCTCCGGAATCTGTCTGGTTCTGTTTATTATTAACTCTGCACTTGCAGTACACAATACGTCCACATCTACAGTGTGGAGCTACAAACATTACAAGCTGACATACATTACACTTCTCCCTCCTTAATGAAGAAGTTCTTATCACAAACATCATACATAACTTTCATGGGTATACATAACACAGGATATAAACTTAATTTTTTTCTCCATATTTACAAATTTAACCTGAACACTTGTTTTCTGTTTCGAAGAGGATACCTTCGCTCTCGAACAGAACCTTCCAAACACGGTGTCGAATCTAAACTCATTCGAGGCTCATCCTGAGGAACGTTTTCCTCCACGGAATTTCCTTGATTTTCATTTGCACACGCTCTAAATTCAGGCTCTTTCTTTTCTTGACTCGGACTCAGACTTTCATTCTGATTCTCTCCTGGATTTGTTTCCAGTACATTGGATTTAGGATTTTCTACTGGTGTATCAAGCCAATCTGATGAGTCAAAAATAATTGAATCATTCCCACCTTCAACTCCTTCCATGTCTGTAGGTAAAATATGATCAATATGAACAAACCTAACCTGTCCATTATCAAACATCTTTGCCAAATATGTGCGTTGACCACATATCTTCACCACTTTTCCTGGGAACCACTTTACCCATTTATGGTGATGGTTCTTCATTCTCACCTTCTGGTTTAATTTCACACTTCTCTCTTTTACTCTACCTTTATCATGATTCTCTTTCTGTCTTAAGTGTGTCTCTTCTACGCACTGTGCCAAATTTGGTTTTATCAATGAGAATCTGGTTCGTGGCTGTCGTTTGAGAAACAACTCTGCTGGTGTTCTACCAGTAGTTGTATGAGGAGTATTTCGATATGTAATCAAAAAATTAGCCAATTTGTGATCCAATGACAACTGTCGTTTCCTTTGATTTGGATCTAACATTTGTTTTATGAGGACACGTTTTACAATTTGTACAGTGCGCTCTGTTGCACCATGATATGGTGGAACCTTGGTATGTTTCACACTATTTTTGCTCATGAACTGTGCAAATTCTTCTGAATGAAATTGTGGTCCATTATCCAAAACAATCTCTTCAGGGAGGCCAAATGAAGAAAATAATTTTCCCAAAATGTCCAATGTTTTACTTGTTGTTATTTTCCACATTGGAAACACCTCAACCCACTTCGAATGGCTATCAATCACAATGAACAATTGTTGTCCTTCTAACTCAGCAAAATCAATATGTAGCCTTTGCCACACCCTGGAAGGCCATTTCCATGGCTGTAATGGTACTGGTGGTGGTTGTTTGCTTACCGATTGACATGTCGTACACTGACTCACGATGTACTCTATATCTTTATCAAGACCTGGCCACCATAAATAAATGCGTGCAAAACTCTTGGTCAAGCACATTCCCAGGTGCTGGTCATGGAGGATCCTAATAATTTGGACCTGAATTTATTTGGTATAACCTCTCTTGCACCCCACATGATACAATCTTTATCGACTGATAATTCATTCCTACGAATGAAGAATGGATGTGTATCTTTGTCTGTTACCTGGTTTGGCCATCCATTTGCAATATACTCATATACCTTTGACATCACTGGCTCACGTTTGGTTGCTCTACCAATCTCTTCAGCTGTGACTGGCAGTTCATCAATGTATGAAAAATAAAACACTTCTTCCCTATCGGGCATAACTTGTGATGGGGAAGGCAATCTAGACATTGCATCAGCATTACTGTGATCAGCTGATCATCTGTATTCAATATCATTTGTATATGCTGACAAAATCAAAGCCCATCTCTGCATTCGGGCTGCAGCTAATTTTGGAACTGGGGACTTTGGATGGAGGATTGCTGTTCAGGCCTTATGGTCCATAACGATGGTAAACTTACGACCATACAAGTATTTGTGAAAATTCTTGACCCCAAAAATTAATGCCAAAGCTTCTCTTTCAATTTGCGCATAATTACTCTCACTGGCACTGAGAGTGCGTGAAGCAAAAGCAATTGGTCTCTCCTCCCCACTACTTGATACATGAGAGATTACTGCCCCAACTCCATATGGTGAGACATCACATGCTGGCTTAATCTCCTTCGATATGTCACAGTGAACTAACATGGTGCTCTCTACCAATTTGCTTTTACACTCCTTGAATGCTGTATCGCATTCTTTTGACCACTTCCAATGGACCTGTTTTTTCAAAAGTTCGTTCAGTGGATGTAATACTGTAGCCAAATTTGATAGGAACTTCCCATAATAGTTCAAAAGACCCAAGAATGAACGAAGTTCAGTGACATTCCTGGGAGTGGATGCATTTCTAATTGCATCCAATTTTTCCATGGCTGGATGTAAACCATCTTTGTCTACTCTGTACCCTAAGTACTCCACTGAGTTTTTAAATAACTCACACTTACGAGCAGACACTCGTACTCTGTGCTTTTCTAGCTGTTTGAGGACTTCATTCAATATGTTATTATGAATTTGCCTAATTGATGCTGAAATTAGTGTCATCCAAATAACATACTACCCCTTCAATACCTTGCAAAATCTAGTTCATCACCCCTTGGAATATGGAAGGTGCAGAAGACATTCTAAACGGTAGCCTATTAAATTGATATAGGCCTAGATGAGTATTTATAGTCAAACATGACTTGGACTCCTCATCTAGTTCAATCTGTAAGTAGGCATTCGTAAGATCCAGTTTTGAGAAGATCTGACCACCTGTCAGTGTTGTGAACAAATCTTCTATATTCGGCAATATATTGGGGACATTACCCTCTAGAACCTGGTTTACGGTTACTTTATAATCACCACACAATCTTACCTTACCATTAGACTTAGGTGTAGCCCAATTACATCGATCTATCTTACAAATAATGTTCTCAGTCTCTAGTCTTTTGAGTTCTTGCTCAACTTTCTCCTTGAGTGCATATGGTATGGAACGTGGCTTGTAGTAAACTGATCTAGCGTGCTTCTGTACCGTGACACTCGCCTTGAAGCCTTGGATCAGACTGCCCATTACACAGAACACCTTCGGATACTTCTTGATAACCTCATCCGTTGATGAAAATCTCGCTTCCACACAGAAAATCTTACTCCAATCCAGCTTCAATGAGCTCAACCAATTTCTTCGTAGTAAGGCAGACTTGTCTCCTTTCACTACTATTAGAGGCAAGTTCTGAAATTGATCTTTATATTTCACCGGTACGGTGATACGACCAACCACAGGAATTTTGTCTCCCGAGTAACCTCGCAGCTCGGTCTTTGATTTATCCAGTTGGAAATCACGCAATTTGTCGAGGTACAGTGACTCCGGTACTACACTCATGGATGCACCCGTGTCAATTTCCATTGGTATCTTGAATCCCGCATCTATGTGGATTTTGATGCTTTCCGAATCGCTGTCCGTTAACCTTGTGCTCCTGATGACGTGTAACTCTAACATCTCCTCATCCCGTTGTTGTTCTTTCATGCTATGTAGTCTCTTGGAATTTCTACTCATAGCTTTGAATGCTGGACTCATAGCTTTAAAAAGTGGTTTACCCTTCAGTCGGCATGCCTTCGCCAGATGCCCAGTCTTTCTGCAGAAGAAACAGTCTGCCTTCACGTATGGACAACTTTGAGCAATGTGTTGTCCCCGACACCTATAGCACGACTTCGATGCTCTGTTAGAACTTCCAGTTTCTGAGGCTTTGGGCCCCCACCATGTTTTACTTTGAACCTGCAGGTGATTTACCTTGATTGACTGATGACCGTAATCATTATTTAATTCTTGGGAATATTGTTCAGCCATGCCCATCAACCTCGCTGTCTGACAAGCAATCTCAAAAGTCAAGTCATCTGTCATCAATAACTTCCTTCTGATCACATCATTTTTCACCCCACAAACAAAACAATCCCATAATGCTTAGCTTTGAAAGTTTCCAAAAATACAGTGCATCGATAGCTTTTTTAATGCTAGGATGTAATCACTGATACTTACATCAGACTTTTGATTCCGAATCCCAAAATGATAGCTTTCAGCAATTTCTAATTGTTTGGGATTATAGTGCTGCTCCAGCTTTGTTAAAATCTCCCAGTGTTGTGTTCTTTGGCTCGTCAGGCACAAGCAGATTTACAAGGGTTTTGTACAATGCCGGACCCGCCTCCGATAAGAAGATCGCTTTCTTACCTTCCAACACAGCCATGTTCTGGACTGCATTGTCTGGAACTTCGATTATGTTATTTGCAGTGAAATACATTTCTAGCTGATCCACATAAGCTTTAAAACATTCCTGGTCATGTCTATATTCCCCCAAATGTCCGATTACACCTGCCATTTTAATCTCTAGCTGTTCACACCGTGTGCTGTATTTTACCTCAGATTTTGTAGCTTTTTCCCAAAGACAGAAACTTCCAAAATCTCTCTGCTGGCTAGCTGAATCCTTCCCCAACAAAATTTAAGCTTTAAATCATCCAAAAAATCCCACCTCGCTGCCAAAAGTGATATCTTCACAGAGCACAGCACACACAGTTCCTAACATGGCAGGCAGCTCTCTCGGAAGCCTTCGGAATCTGCCTTGTTCTGTTTAATATTAACTCAGTACTTGCAGTACACAATACGTCCACATTCACAGTGTGGAGCTACAAACATTACAAGCTTACAGACATTACACCCATGTACCTCTGCCTCCTCGGTCTGAGGCTCCGGTTCATCGTGATCCTCCGTGGATCTGTCCTCCTCCATGTTTAACAGGATTAGCAGCTCACCTGCACATACGCTGGAGGTGTCCCATTGTTCCACAGCCCTTGCAAACATACCCTTTGAATCGGCATGAATGGAAATGATGATCACCCCCGCAGCACCAACAAGGTGTTAATGGCCTTGCATTCATCACCCTTAATGGTGGACTCAGACATGTGCGGACATGCAGCTGCAGGCATGTGTGACCTGCCCTGTATGTTGCAATTCGAAAACAACATCACTTTGTTCACAGTACTTGTAGCAGCACTTGTGTACTGAGAGATTTGCTTAGTATTGTCACTGGTGGCAATGAACACCTGGGCTATCGCTATGGCCTTACTCAAGGTTGGGGTCTCTACAGTCAAAAATTTGCGAAGTATGGTTTCGTGGCCTATGCCAAGTCGGAACCAGACTCTGAGCATGTGCTCCAAATGTCCTTCAAATTCGCAATGTCCTGCAAGGCGTCTTAGCTCGGCGACATAACTCGCCACTTCCTGGCCTTCAGACCTTTTGTAGGTGTAGAACCAGTACCTTGCCATCAGAACGCTTTTCTTCAGGTTCAAATGCTCTCGGACCAGTGTGCACAAATCATCGTATGATTTCTCCGTGGGTTTCGCTGGAGTGAGCAGATTCTTCATGAGGCCATACGTTGGTGCTCCACAGACAGCCCTTCATTTGGCAGCGTTCTCTTCCCCATCTAACTCTTTGACCACGAAGTATTGGTCGAGTCGCTCCACAAAAGTTTCCCAATCATCTCCCTCCGAGAATTTCTACAGGGTTCCCACTGTTCTCTGCATCTTTGGGTTCGCTATCTGTATCACATCGCCAGTTGTTATGTATGGAGAAAGAGTCAGACTGAACACTGTGAGCTCAAAGTAAAGTGTGACCGTAGTCTTTTATTGCAGGTCTCCAGAGTGCCTCTCCAACCTGTGAGGCCTCCTTAAATACCTGTGCTCCCAAGGCATTGTGGAATCCTTTGGGACTCCAGGGGATGAGCCCTCTGGTGGCTATACAGAGTAAATACAAGTTTACATATAGAACAACTTCCATGATCCTTTATGTGAAGAAGTGCTTCCTGACATCACCCCTGAACAGCCCAGCTCTAATTTTAAGGTTATTCCACTTTGTTCTGGACTCCCCCACCAGAGGAAATAGCTGAGCTCTTTGGACTCTACCAACTCGTTTAATGATCTTAAACACCTCAGTTAATATTGCCAAACACAACTTCTATCAAAAAAATGGTTTTCCAAATGGGCTGTGCTTTAACTACATATGGTTAGAAAAGAGCATAATCATTTACCTTTGCAAAAGCAGAATTAAAATCAAAATAAATGACCTCTCATTTTTTTTAATTCTCAGACAGTGAAGTAGTTATTCCTCTTTCTTGTTTTGAGTGTGATTTTTGTTTACATGGGAATCCAGATCACAAAAACCTGAGACAGGTCTTGTTACTCTCCTATCTACAATGTGTAGCAATGACTAATACACGTCCTTTCAGAAAATACAAAATCTATGCACATGTGCACAAGCCTCCTATTTATTGCAGATTAATGTGTGGCAACTTATTTACAAATATCACATTTGTTGGGAAACAAAAGAATATGATCAACAAGAAACACAGAATATGGTGCACAGTGAACAAAGATGTTGATAAACAATGCACTTTTAGTATCCAGTACACTGTTAGAAGTTGCAGAGATAAAGACAGTCATTAATCTGATGCCTTTTCAAAAGGTGCCAGCTCTGATGAGTTTTCTATGCTTAAGAACAATAAACAGACATTTTCAAAAACTTGCACCATTTCTTCTATGGGGTACTAATAAAACTAGAAATAAAAGCAAACTGCTTGAAACAGTAAAAATTGTATGGATTCTCACAATTTTTTTGAACTTTTTGCTACATTTTGCTATGATGCTAATGTGATGTTTAGAAAAGAGTAGGGGGTGAAATTGGTTAGCCCCCGAAAACGGAAGCAGTGATCATGATGCACGATTAAACTGCACCCATTGAATGGAAAGCAGACAGCATGCAACGTCATGCTACGTCATGCTGTCTGCTAATTATAATGATTTCTGTGTACAGCCAGCATTCCCTGTGCTGTTCAGTGGCTGCACACATCAGCAGGGTTGACCAATATTGTTAGTAACTTGCACTACTTAAAGCTAGCCTGCAACTCTTAAAAGGAAGGTGCATTGCAGCTGAAGCAGATGCTGGATGTTGTTCTAATGTGACCTGGAAAAGAGAGATGTAATGATCTGCCTTCTCTGCATTCTTCTAGCAGTTAATAGGTGCACATTTGCTAACCCCTTTACTGATACAGCGTCAAATGCACTTCATGCAAATGCCATTTTGGAACTTTAAGGTGCCTTGTAGCGCTACCAAGCTCAATTTCACCTCCTATATATCTGAAGGCAGCTACTTTTGAATGTAGCTGACAGCCAGTAAATCCAGTAAGCCCCAGCAACTGTTGTTGAGGGGAGGTAATGGCCTGAAGTTGTTTAACCAGCAGAGTCAAGGCAGTCAGAACCTCCAGAAAGATAGCTTTCACCCAGTTAGCAGTTAGAAAGACGACAGGAAGAAAAGAATATTGCATGCTACAAAATATTAGCTGTGCCTATAGATTGCAATCACTTATTATTTTTATTTTTGAGGATTTAATTTGTAGCTGCTCTAAATATATGTATGATATTACTGTTAGGTATTTACTTGTTGATCTACTATTTAATAAATTTGCTTGTTAGTTAAAGTCTGAAATGAGCTCCGATGTTGTGATAATGTACAATTTTTCAAAGATGTGGGAAAAATCTTGGGAGGTCCAGGATTGATCTAATAAGTAAAGAAATTTACAGAACCATTTTTTGTGGATTCCTATCAGAAGCTTATCTAGATATCTGGCCAGTGAAGATATTCCTGAGAGCGTAGGGAGCCAAAACTCACTGCCAAGAATAATCCAACTTATAAAAGCCAAGGTATCTAGAGTAAGAAAGGCTGAAAATACTTAAAAATATGACAATATTAAATTAGTAACATTTCTGTCAGGCAGTCTTAGAAGACTTTTCATCTGCTTGCAGTAAGCCAGATTTCAGTGAATAGGCAGAATAGAAACAGTCTTTGTGTGCAC
This sequence comes from Pristiophorus japonicus, assembly GCF_044704955.1. Lineage (NCBI taxonomy): Eukaryota > Metazoa > Chordata > Chondrichthyes > Pristiophoridae > Pristiophorus > Pristiophorus japonicus. Next base: position 152,968,992 of record NC_091988.1, on the reverse strand, counting down.
CATCGCATTTGTATTGGTGCCAGTGCACCAGCACAACCTTCGGTCGCCTGAGGAAGAGAGTGTTTGAAGACCAGAACCTCAAATCTGACACCAAGCTTATGGTCTACAGGGCAGTCGTGATACCCACCCTCCTATATGGCTCAGAGACATGGACCATATAGAGTAGACACCACAAAGCGCTGGAGAAGTACCACCAGTGCTGCCTCTGCAAGATCCTGCAAGGATAGACACACCAACGTCAGTGTTCTCGATAAGGCCAACATCCCCAGCATCGAAGCACTGACCACACTCGACCAGTTCCGTTGGGTGGACCATATTGTTCTCATGCCCGACACGAGACTCCCAAAGCAAGCGCTCTACTCAGAACTCCTACATGGCAAGCGAGCCCCAGGTGGGCAGAGGAAACATTTCAAGGACACCCTCAAAGCCTCCATGATAAAGTGCAACATCCCCACTGGCACCTGGGAATCCCTGGCCCAAGCTCGCCCTAAGTGGAGAAGCATCCGGGAGGGCGTTGAGCACATCGAGTCTTGTCGCCGAGAGCATGAAACCAAATGCAGACAGAGCAAGGAGCGTGCGGAAAACCAGAACCCCCTCCCACCCTTTCCTTCAACCACTGTCTGTCCCACCTGTGACAGAGACTGTAATTCCCATATTGGACTGTACAGTCACCTGAGAACTCACTTTTAGAGTGGAAGCAAGACTTCCTCGATTCCGAGGGACTGCCTATGATGATGTATTGGTACAAGTTGGCACTTGGATTCAGGCTTATACACGGACTTGGAGTCGTGGATCTTGCAGGGAGGTTGCTCATTTCCCTTTTTGAGAAGCCACAGAGAAGTTGCTGATGAAATTACCAGGCTATAAAATTTCTTCTTCTTCTTCTTCTTCTTCTTCTAAGGTCCCTCGAATCGAGGATGACTTGCTTCCACACCAAAAAGGGATGAGTTCACAGGTGTTTCAATGAAGGACCTAATATTCCAGGTCCCGAACTGCATATTGAAGGATGGAAGATGCCTGTGCGTGGATTTTATTAACGTGTGGTGACCATTGCACACCAGCCAACCACTGGAGACCAGCTGTCCTGCCTGGACTTAGTGTGCACACATATCGCAGTGTGGGCTGGTCTAGGCTGCCCCTGGGCCCACGCCTTTTCTGGGGTCTTTTTCAACCCCCCCCACAGCTCACCAATTTTCTCCTCTCTCCCGAGATGCAGTCTCCTTTGCTGGATTGAGATTTCTCGGATATCGGCTGTTGTGCTGCACTACACCCAAGAGGCTAATCTTCATGTATAAGCCGTGACGGCAAGTGTTGGCTATTCAACCAGGAGGGCAGGTGGGGGGGCGGCGTCAGGTCCAATCCTGTCCTCGCCTTTCTACATACATGCAAGCTTGCAGGGGGGGCCCATTAGATAGCAATCAGAAGCGGAAGCCCTACTTGATTTTTCCATTCCTAAACCTCCACCCATCCATCCACCCCCAAATCCTGCCAGTCCCTCGACCAACACCCTGGCTGCAATCAGGAAACTCAGCACTAGAATGCAGGAAAATGTGAGGTTATCCACTTTGGTAGGAAAAATAAAAAAGCAAATTATTGAAATGGGGAGCAGTTTCAAAATAAGGGGTCTCGATTTAAAATGGAGTTGAGGAGGAATTTCTTCTCTCAGATGGTCGTGAATCTTTGGAATTCTCTACCCCAGAGAGCTGTGGAGGCTGGGTCATTGAATATATTCAAGGTGGAGATAGACAGATTTTTGAACAATATGGGAGTCAAGGGTTTTGAAGATTGGGTAAGGAAGTGGAGCTGAGGATTTATTTATTTACTCCCTCTATATCCGCCCCCACCCCGCCACCCTCCCATTGGATCCTGGGTCACTGCGGCTTCTGAGAAGGCACGGGTAACCCTGCTATTGCCGCTCTGATCTGGCAGCTTTACCCAGCAGTGTACAGGGATCTGGGGGTCCTCGTACATGAAACACAAAAAGTTAGCATGGAGGTACAACAAGTAATCAGGCAGGCAAATGGAATGTTGACCTTTATTGCAAGCGGGATGGAGGATAAAATTAGGGAAGTCCTGCTATAACTGTGCAGGGCATTGGTGAGACCACACCTGGAGTACTGCATAGTTTTGATCTCCTTATTTAAGGAAGAATATACTTGCATTGGAGGCAGTTCAGAGAAGGTTCATGAGGTTGATTTCTGAGATGAAGGGGTTGACTTATGAAGAAAGGTTAAGCAGGTTGGGCCTATACTCATTGGCGTTTAGAAGAATGGGAGGTGATCTTATTGAAACATATAAGATATTGAAGGGGCTTAACAGGGTAGATGCAGAGAGGATGTTTCCCCTCATGGGGGAATCTAGAACTAGGGGGCATAGTTTCAAAATAAGGGGTCTCGATTTAAAATGGAGTTGAGGAGGAATTTCTTCTCTCAGATGGTCGTGAATCTTTGGAATTCTCTACCCCAGAGAGCTGTGGAGGCTGGGTCATTGAATATATTCAAGGTGGAGATAGACAGATTTTTGAACAATATGGGAGTCAAGGGTTTTGAAGATTGGGCAAGGAAGTGGAGCTGAGGATTTATTTATTTACTCCCTCTATATCCGCCCCCACCCCGCCACCCTCCCATTGGATCCTGGGTCACTGCGGCTTCTGAGAAGGCACGGGTAACCCTGCTATTGCCGCTCTGATCTGGCAGCTTTACCCAGCAGTGCAGCTGAGATCAGTAAAGCAGTGCCGTGTGAGGGAACAGTCTGCTTCCCAAGCCTCCTGTTGTTTGGTGGGCTTATACAGTGAATATCTGCGCTGACCAGACCACGAATGTCCCAGGCTCGATCAGTGGTCTACATAAGAACATAAGAAATAGGAGCAGGAGTAGGCCATTTGGTCCGTGGAGCCTGCTCCGCCATTCAGTGAGATCATGGCTGATCTGATCTTGGCCTCAGCTCCACTTCCCCATAAAATACCTGAGCCCAGACAAAGGCACCACTAAAATGTTTCAAGTCAGCTCTCCGCTTTTACTAAATTTAATGTCAGGGATCAGAATCAGGACTTAAATGCAATCAATCCCACAGTTAATTACCAATTAAGTCACTTAACCTGTTAATGTCTCTGTAAGCTTGTTTCTATTGAATACTTAAATAAAATTCCTATTAAATGCATTGTTTTACATTGCATAACCCTTTTCATTATTGTAACTGTGAGTATGCTAAGTGTAGCGCTAGTATGAATGTCAAACTTAGGCTATTTATCGCCCAAAATCCATTCATCAATTTAATGCAGCTATTTTAAAGAAATTATTTTTCATTCGAACATTGTGGATTTCAGGTTATTGAAGTTATTGTAAATATATAAATAGTTGAAGCAAGCTATAATGGCACCAGGCTGTGACACAGCAATGTTTCCTTGCCCAAGAATATGTCTGTGCCTTGATTGGACAAGGACCCAATCATCAAAAGATGCAAATAAAATGAACAGACAGAATTGTATGGTTGTCCTGAGCTCAAGGGGAAATGAAAACTCACGATCAGAAGTCATTTTCTGCCTATACATGTAGCTGTCTGAGTTTATTGCCTATGGTTCATTTCAGATACACACGGAATGACAGCTTACATCATTCAAATATTCATATCACATTACATGTCCTACTCTTGCTAGGTGAATGGGTTACCACAGTAACAGCAGTTCAAGCACAGCTTCGAAGAAAAATATGGCTTTCCAAATGTTCTGTGCCTTAACATACATATGGCTTTAGACCATTTTCCAATACAGAATAGGAATCTGTTGTATGCTGTGAGCTGACGAGTCACCAACAATGCAGCAGAGGATTACATCCATGCACAGAGTGTGGCCGTGCAGGTGGTGGAGTGGGCTGTAGGGTGCTGAAAGCTCACTTCAGTTGTGTGGACTGGTCGAGTGGGGGAAAGGGATCTTACTTTACACCCCGACAAAGTGGCAACGCTGCGCACTTTTGCCCTGCGGGAAGGGTTCAGCCGGACTTGGCGGAGAAGCAGCCCGTGGAAGCAGAGGATCCCGACTTGGAGATCTTTGAAATCAGGGGTGGTGACCTTCGTAGAAATTTACACTCAGCCGTCCAGGACAGCCAGAGAACAGTTGGTGTGGGACGTGCATTTTTTAAAATACTTTCTCGACTGTTACAGGCATTTATTCTAGCCACTAACTTTTCTTGTATGCAAATATGCAATACAATATTTCATGTTAGAAAAATGTGGGAAGCCACAAGTTTTTTGAAAATAGGATACAGTAGTCAGTGGATATGGTACTCGACTAGCCACCCAGACCTCATGGCTGGAATTTCACTGTCCGACGCACCAGAGTGAGGAAGCCCTGCAGGGCGGGGGGAACTCAGAAGCTTCATTAGCGAGTCTGTCAGCTGCATTGGCATCTGACTTCTGGGTTTCCCGACTGAGAGACCTTTTTATTGAAGGAATAGGCCACGCAGGCATATTCCGAAAGCTCATAGAAACCAAGAACTTGACCCTAGAGGCAGCAGCATTGGTTGCACAGACATTCTTGGCAGGAGAAAAAGAAACGAGGTTGATCTACACTGCGGGTACGACAACTAACGAAACATCGGAACAAGGAGTTCACAGCGTGAAACAAGCTGCTACCCCCACACACAGACAATGGCAGGAGAGCAGGCCCTCAACAGCAGGCAGTGGCGTCAGAAGCCATCAAGGGCCACATGAACAGCCGTTCACACCTCATCAACCCACAATGCGAGCAATCAACTACAAACTGAGAGTCGCTCAAGAGAGATCAGCCAGACGCAGCTCATTCTTTGGAAACAATGGAAGCGATCTGTGCTGGACATGTGGGGGAAGGCACTCATCAAGGGGGTGTCGATTTCAGCATGCTGTTTGCAGAAACTGCGACTATACAGGGCATCTGGCCCGCAAGTGCAGAAAAACGGCAGCTCAGCTGGTATACGAATCAGAAGGGTCGGAAAGCTGACCAGAAGACGATGGGGACAGTAGCCGGGACACCCGATGTACAGCGGGTCAACACGATCAATGGCCACTGCTCCTACAACAAGACGCCTCCAATAATGATGAGGGTCCTACTCAACGGGATACCCGTCAACATGAAGCTGGATACGGGAGCGAGTCAATCTCTCATGAGCGCTCAACAATTTGAACACCTGTGGCCGCACAAAAGAGACAGACCAAAACTCACAAGGGTCGACACCAAACAAAGGATCTATACCAAAGAAATCGTCCCAGTCCTTGGCAGCGCCATGCTCTCCGTCACACACAAAGGGACAGTGAACCGACTTCCCATGTGGATTGTCCCTGGAGATCTCCCAGCACTGCTGGGGAGAAGCTGGCTGGAAAAACTAAACTGGAAATGGGATGATGTTCATGCCATGTTGTCAGAGGAATGGACCTCCAGTTCTAAGTCGATTTGAACATCTCTTTCAGCCAGGTGTGGGCACCTTCAAAGTGGCTAAAGTCAAAATCTACATCACACAGGATGCTAGACCGGTCCATCACAAGGCTAAAGCTGTGCCCTATGTGATGAGGGAAAAGATTGAACATGAACTGGACAGGCATCTGCGGGAAGGCATTATCTCACCCGTAGAATTTAGCGACTGGGCAAGTCCCATCGTCCCAGTCATGAAGCCTGATGGATCCGTACGAATCTGTGGGGACTACAAATCTACCATAAACAGAGTCTCCTTACAGGACCAATACCCGCTGCCCAGAGCGGAGGACTTATTTGCCACATTGGCTGGAGGAAAACTTTTCTCAAAACTATAGCTCACATGTGCGTATATGACGCAAGAATTGACCAAGGAGTCCAAGCTACTCAACACCATCAAAACACATCGAGGCCTTTTCATGTACAATCGATGCCCATTCGGCATCAGTTTGGCAGCTGCCATATTCCAGCGCAACATGGAGAGTCTGCTCAAGTCTATCCCAGGGACGGTTGCATTTCAAGATGACATCCTCATCACGGGCAGGGACACCGACTCCCATCTCCGCAATTTGGAGGAAGTACTGAAGCGGTTGGATCGGGTAGGCCTAAGAGTTAAGAAATCCAAGTGCCTGTTTCTCGCGCCCGAGGTTGAATTTTTGGGCAGAAGTATTGCCGCTGATGGAATCCAGCCAACAGAGTCCAAAACAGAAGCAATTCGACTGGCACCCAGGCCCCGGAATGTCTCAGAACTGCGCGCCTTTCTCGGGCTACTCAATTACTTTGGGAACTTTATGCAGAACTTAAGCACGCTGCTAGAGCCTCTCCACGTGCTACTCAGAAAGGGGTGCGATTGGTTTTGGGGGGACGCCCAGGAACGTGCCTTCAATAAGGCACGCAACCTTCTGTGTTCCAACAGTGTTTTTGCTTTCTTTGATACAGGTAAAAAGCTAGTTGTTACATGTGATGCGTCAGCGTACAGGGTCGGGTGGGTTTTACAACATGTCAATAGTGCGGGTAAATTACAACCCATAAGCTTATGCCTCCAGGTCACTTTCGCGGGCGGAGCGCGGGTACGGAATGATGGAGAAGGAGGCGCTCGCGTGCGTGTACGGTATCAAAAAAGATGCACCAATACCTTTTCGGGGCCAAGTTCGCGTTAGAAACAGACCACAAACCCCTCACGTCCCTACTATCCAAAAGCAAGGCAATAAACGCCAACGCCTCGGCGCGCATTCAATGGTGGGCACTCATGCTGGTGTCTTACGATTACACCATAAGGCACAGACCAGGCACAGACAACATTGCCGACGCGCTTAGAAGGCTACCCCTGGCGACCATGGAAGGGTCTGACGAACAGGACTGTGAGATAGTCATGTCAATCAATGCCTTTGAGTCCACAGGTTCGCCCATGACGGTTTGCCAAATCAAAGCCTGGACCACCAGCGACCTCACGTTATCCCTAATAAAAAGATAACCGGTGACTGGGCAGAGGCTCGCGATGCCTGCCCCGAGATCATCAAATCTTTCCATAAGCGCATGCATGAGCTGTCACTTCAAGCAGACTGCCTGATGTGGGGCAGCCGAGTAGTTATGCCTCTGCGAGGGAGAGAGGCATTTGTCCGGGAGCTCCATCGCAAGCACCCGGCGATCATTCTCATGAAGGCCAAAGCCAGATCTCACGTCTGGTGGCCTGGCATTGACGCAGACTTGGAGCTCTGCGTCCGACGGTGCACCATTTGTGCCCAACTCAGTAATGCCCCCAGGGAGGCCCCCCTGAGCTCCTGGCCGTGGCCCACCAAACCGTGGTCGCGGGTGCATGTAGACTATGCGGGCCCATTCATGGGCAAAATGTTCCTCGTAGTTGTAGATGCATTTTCTAAGTGGATCGAATGCACCATTTTAAACTCGAGCACCACCTCCACCACTGTGGAGAGCCTTGGAACCATGTTCGCAACGCACAGCATTCCTGACATATTGGTCAGTGATAATGGTCCGTGCTTCACCAGCGCAGAATTCCAAGATTTTATAAGTGACCACAGTATAAATCACGTTAAGACGGCACCGTTCAAGCCGGCCTCCAATGGCCAGGTGGAGCGAGCAGTGCAGATCATTAATCAAGGCATGCTCAAAATCCAAGGTCCCATGCTGCAGGACCGCCTGTCACAACTGCTGCTGGCATATAGATCTCATCCGCATTCATTGACTGGAGTTCCCCCCGCGCATTTATTAATGAAATGAATCTTAAAGACAAGGCTCTCATTAATCCTCCCAGACATGCATGAAATTGTTCAGGCAAAGCGCCGTAAGCTAACTGAGTACCATGACCGAAATTCGAGGGGGAGGTGGAATGAGATAGGGGACAAAGTGTTTGTGCTAAACTATGGCAGGGGTCCCAAATGGCTTGCAGGGACAGTAACAGGCAAGGAAGGAAACAGGCTACTGGTGGTACAAATGAACAATGGCCAAACCTGCCGGAGACATGTAGACCAAGTCAAAAGTAGATTTACCAACAAAACTGCCGAACCGGAGGCAGACTACAATGTGGAACTCACACCACACCTGGTGGACAGACAGAGAGAACAACCTGAGGAAAGGGCAATCCCAACAGACAGTCCAGGCGAGACACCAACAATCACACTGAACGAAACAGACAGCCCAGGCGAGATACCAGCAATCACCCCGAAAGAACAACAGACACCAAGGCAAACTGACCCACAACTAAGACGCTCCATACGAGAGCGTAGACCACCTGAGAGACTGAACCTATAAAGACATAAGACCTTGGAGGAGGGTGATGTCATATATCTCACACTACTGTACATAACTGTAACTTACCATGCTATATATGACTGTAACTAGAGATGACCTGTAACCACAAGCTTATCTTACCACCAGGGGTGCACTTGCAGGAGACATTGGATACCTGTCCCAGACAAGTATATAAGGACAGGTCTCAGGCAAGTGAGGCATTCGAGAGCTGTGTAATAAAGGTGCAGGTCCTGAGTGACCTTGACTTCACTATGTGCCTCGTGTGAATCTGTACTGAGGGAACAGGACTTTACAATGAGCAGGTGCGATGAGGGCACGCATAAGACTATTTCAGCTGAACTATTTAAAGGGACCCTGCGAAGATGAAAGTTGAAGGATTGTCCACGTTGGGGAACAGGAAGAAACTGGCATCCCAACGTGGCAAGGCTGCATGTTGGTTCAATGATGCCTCCCTCAAGCTGATGCTGTGTTCTGTAAGGGCATGCAGGGAGATTCTATTCCCAAGCTGACTCCAGCACATCGCTCCTCATAGGCACTTGCCTTGCAGGTATTCCTATTCCTATCTGTCCAGGCACCTAAAGTGCATCTTCAGCATTCCGATTGCTTGCTCAGTGGTAGTTCTCGAGATCATGTGGCTTTGATTGTATCTCTCCTGGGCCTCATAGTTTGGGCTCCTGACAGGTGTCATAAGCCACATCTTCAAGGGGCAGCTCTTGTCCCAAGGAGCCAGTCACTAACTCTGCTTCGAGGCCTGAAGAGCTCAGGGAGGGTTGACTGGTGCAGGATGAAAGCTTCATGACAGCTGCCTGGGAATTTTGCCCACACACCTGCATGATGATCTTTTTGTGGTTGCATAGGAGCTGAACATTGATGGAGTGGAAGCCCTTGCGGTTGATGAAGACCCCAAGAGTGATCTGAGGGTGCCTTGATTGCCATGTGTGCAATCGATGACTCCCTGGGCCTGTGGGAAGCCAGCCAGAGCTGCAAGCCATGAGCCCGCTCGTTCTGACTGGCTTTATTGTCTCAAAGTGCACATATTTGCCGGCCCCTGGTCGCCTGAGGATGCATTTAAGAGCAGCAGAGATTCTGCAGATATCTCCTGCCGATCCCTGGAAGGAGCTAGAAGCGAAGAAATTGAAGGGTGATGGTGACATTGACAGCCACTGGCAAAGCGTGCCCACCAGGTCCACTTGGCAGGTGGTCTTCTTCCAGGAGGCTGCAGATGTCTGCAATCACCTGACCCGATATCCTGAGTCTCTGAGGCACTGGTGTTTCGACATGTCCAGGAAGCTGATCCTCTGCCTATATACCCTGTGTTGGGGATATCGCCTCGCACCTGTGTTCATCCCCTCTCTTGTGTGGAGCACCAGGTCAGTGACGAGAAGGATGCTGCTGCTGGTGCTCCTCCTGGTCCTTGTCTGAGGACCAAGGTAAAGCTACAAATGCAGCTATAATGCTGAACTGATGCTTGGCAAATGGAAAGTGTCGATCGCATTCTCAACAACCCAAGTTAGCAGAAATGACCTCCAAAGTAGTGGAAATCAACTGCAAAGTAGTTAGTGAAAGCACACTCTCTCAGAAGTCTTTCACTTAAGCAAGGAAGCAGGTGTGAAATCGGAGTACTTATAGGATGGTTTGCCTGTCATTTGGTCAGCTCATTCAATTTGCGTTGTCAGCGCACCTTGCTTTCACTGGCGAGTTCCAGGAAGCCTGGGAAACGTGTGCACTCAGAGTTGAAGCTCAAATCTGCAGTTAAAATAGCTCATAATTATCTCTTTACATCCTTCAATTGCCAACCCGCCTCTCCCATGTCAGTTTCATGCATTTTAACCACCCGCCCGCTCCTAAACACAGTCGCTTTTTTAGGTAAAACTTCCCCCACAATGAGTTCAAATCCCACCATGGACATTGTGAACTAATTCTTTGACCAAGCTTTTGGTTACCTGTCCTAATGTTTGCTTCTTTGGTATTGTGTAATTTTTTTTGTCTAATTATGTTCCTGTGAAGCACCTTGGGGCATTTTGCTTTGTTAAAGATGCTACATCAATACAAGTTTTTGCTGTAGCTGTTGGTGAATTTGATAAATCTGGTCATTTGTGGGGTGATATCAGAAAAAGTAAAGACCATGAACGCTGAAAAACCCAACTGCTTCACTAATGTCCATCTGGGAAAGCAATCTGCCACTCGTTCCATCTCTGGCCTGCACGTGCCTCTAGCCCTACTCAATGAAAGGACTTTAAGCAGGAGCAGGTATGGGGTGTGGGCATGGCAAGTATCAAACCCACCCAGTCTTCAGTTTGAGGCCAAGGCTATTATAATTCCCAGGTCTCACTGGGTCCTGCCAGCCAGCTGCCTGTATGAAACAGGTGCAAAAGGTCAGGCGAGTGCCTTACCTGCCTTAAAAAAAAACACCCAGTTAAAATGTTAACAGATGGGAATCGAGCAGGAGAGAGGCAGTAAGACTTTGTCCAGCTATATTAACTGTGCATCCGCCCCATTCCCGCCAGGCGGGGTAGTTTAAGACTCCACCCGCCCGCCCGCCCCCACCCCTGTAGTGTATTCCCAATGTCGTCAGGGCAACAAGAAATGGGCAATAAATGCAGCCTTGCCAGTGTTGTCCACATCCAGAGGAGAAGTTAAAAAGATAGGGTCTGTAGTTTAAATTTTGTGCAAGGTTAGTGTTTGTGGAGTGCATAGTAATGTTTCCAGACATCTGTGATGAGCCAGTCTTCTCTTTATTCTTGGCTTATATCAATATCTAGGGCAGTTGCACCAGATGAAGGATTGTGTATCTGCTACAGTTACATAACGACACTATTATCGTTTTAGGATGTTGTATCTGGCACACAGTCTGGGAAGCCAATCCTCATCAGCAGATGCCCGGCCCTGTTCAGAACAATGAATCTCAGAAAGATTGCAGCTCTGCTTCCCTCAGCTTTCTATAATCTAATGCCTCTATGGGGAATTCCAGTCTGGAACACTGTAAGCATGTTAATAACCAAGATGAAGAGATATGTCAATTTTTGTCTTCAAGCCTTCTGACAGAATCCTTCCCAATGCCGACTGTGGGAAAATCATTGTTCTATCTTGTTTCCATTCCCTGTACCTTCACTTAATCTTGGCCAAATTTTACAAATAGTTCTTCTTAAGGCTATTTTGTGGTGGTCCTGTTTCTGGTAACAAATGTTTCCAACTGAAAGTTCCTCATAAACTGGGAATAATAAACCAAGATTGATCCAAACCAAGCCACGCTAATATCATGTCAGTAGCAGCCTTAATGCTATAAAGACAACTCAGCAGATTGTTCCCTCGCATAAAACCTTCAGGGCTAAACTTTCACCTTCATTTTTGGCGCTTTTCTGGGCGGTACAGCTGTTTTTTGATGAAAAACCGCCTGGCGAAAGTTTCCTCTTTATTTTTTAAAGAGCTCCGCCCACATTTTGAAAAGACCGCCAGGTAGTAAACCACCCATGTGCACCTCCAAGAAATCCGCCAGGATCTAAGTTTGGCCTCAACGGAGGACCCATACACACTACCGAGGAAACCGCCCGCGTAAAGCTGCCTGAAACAGGCGGTAGGTGTGTACCCTGCAAAGAAAGGTAAGTTAAAGTTTTTTATAATTATTTTTAAAATTCTAAAATGGCGATTACATTAAAAAGTATCTTGAGAATGTTTTATAACTTTTTATTTTTTAACTTAAGTAGAAAAATCATTTTTGAGTTTTTCCCCCTCCATAGGCCCAACCGCAGCCTCGGAGTAAATTTTTAAAAACATTTTAAGAGCCACCTGTTCGCTACTTTCGGCTGTAACCGCCCAGAAACCGCCGAGAATCTTGGTGTAAGAACCATTTTCTCACCGGGTGATTTTAATTCGCTAATTAGTGGAAACTTTCACCGGCGTTAACTGATGAAGTTTAGCGGTATTTTCTGGACGGCAAATCGGGCAGTGAGGGCCTTGGGGAAAGTCTACCCCATAGAAATGTTGCCACTGAATTTCCTCACTATCTTCAGCTGTTATATTGTTATTGTGCTGTTATTGTGCTAAAATGATTGAGGGAATTCACATTTAGCACATTATGCATCCTTTGTGCCATTAATCCACAAAACACAAGTTTCCTCGATCTTTTTGGCAGGTTTCATGAACCACTCGCCCAATTCCCACGGTACTTATTTGCAGAGGACACAGTGCTGGGAATGTCCTGTTTCTACTGCACTCTGGGTATATTAGACCCATATAAAATATCCATAGCCACTCTCCCAGTCACCTGATTCAGGTGAAGTTTGAGAGCTTTGAAGGGAACCCCAAACTTGGTCTGCTGACTTCTGGCTATAGAGATGTTCTTCAACCCATTTCTTCCCACAATTTTGCTCACTGAGATCTGTACTTAACCCCCACAGTGCTACAGTCTCAACCTACCTCTATAACTTTCGATTCACAACTCTTCTGTGCCCCACATATTCAGAATGATTCTGGAAAAGGTATGGCATTCCCACTGGGCATGCCTCTCTATACCTTATGGAGGAGGAGGAGGAAGAGAAAGAAGAGGAGCAAGAGGAAGAGGAGGAGCAAGAGGGAGGAAGAGGAAAAGGAGGAGGAGGAAGAAGAGGAAGAAGGGGAGGAGGAGGAACAGCAACACGTGGATGTGGAGAGAATAAGACAGCATAGTAGAACTGAGCTAAGCTGAGCTGGGAACAAAAATTATTTCTAATAAATGCAGAACATATTGATTTGCTATTGCAATATGGAGAATTGGCTCACCCATGGCTCAATTTAAGGACTACCAAAAGTGGACTCAATGGAATATGTCCAAAGGTATCTATATCACAAAGCGAGTTAACCTCCTAATTTACAAATATCAAAGTCAGAAGTCAATTGTGTGGGTCAGGTAACAAGTTAAAAATACCTACGGTGCTTTTCACTCTCTGAACATTCTAGTTGTGCCACTTGTTTGTGTTTATTAATCAATAAGCTTTTAGTACATGCAGTCTCCTATTTGAAGGCAAACTTAACCTGTTGCTCCCTTTTATCAACTAAATGTGCACCATGTGGATTGTGCAAAGTGCGCCGCAGTCTTTCTGATCATGGCATTTTGGATTCAATTCTGATGTTATATTCACAGTCTACCTGACCAGTACGATTTATTTAAATCTTCAGAAATAGTGGAAGTGAAAGGATCGTGACAAACTCGCAGTCATCTCCATGTTGGATACTGCTGTTGTTATTGGTTACAGCCTAAGATTTTGCAAATTGTTACCATGACTGCTCACTTTTCAGCAGGATGACAATGTTGATCGATAGATTTCAAAATCATTTGTTTCTGTTTATGAGGTAGTCACTAAAGACACAAATAATCTCTCCATTTGTTTTAAAATTAGTAGTCGGTATATGAGAAGAAGAAAAAAAGGCTGTAAACTGAAGCAGTTGGACACCAATCTTGATGATCTGCACTTGAATAAGCAAGCAGCAATGACAAAGTGAAACCTAATGCTACGCCTAATTCTTCTTGGTTTGAGTTACTCATTGACATACCATTAGCTTGAATATAATGGAGTAGATTTTCAACTTCACACCCAGGCATAAAACAAGTTTTGTGGATTGTCCGATCTTCATTTCCATTTCTATCATTGGCGGCCGAACCGTAAAATTATTCATGAAAACTGAAGTTGACTTGATACATTAAGAAGCAAATTGACAAATCTGCTACTGCTAAACATATTCAGTGCTAAGATCACAACAGAATGGATACTGAACAGAAAGGCAATTTCTAGGTTTACTTACCAGAATGGAGATGATTGGGTAATTCCCCCGCTAATCACGCTTGAAGACCACACTGCTGTAAGTGACGAGGATTGATTACATAATTTGTAAGCAACTCTCCTCCACTCACTGAATTTTGCTGGAGAAATCACTCAGCTTTTATTGGGAGAAGTTGTTGGCAGTTTCGGTCATGAGTTTTCTTTGCTCTAGTTCATAGAGATTCTTTTTTAATTAGACTCTTAGACTGTTTGCTGCGGCACATTGTTTAAGCAGACTTAGTTTGTGGTAAAATACACTGTTTGCTGTGAATCCTGCCACAAGTCCCACTCCACCTCCAATTCATTGGCTGAAACAATGCAATTCATTTCTAATTTTGAAGATTTTGGGGGACATTTCCTCCAGCCACAATCTTCATACCCACAGTTAAAATTTTACTATGAGTAGTAAATAGAGGAGATTGCTCAAACAGGATAGAAACATGTCAAAACTGGCTAATCTGTTGAACTTCAGCTCAACATAATTGTAATAAAGATAATGGCCTGAGTTTTGTGGTCAGCGGCAAAGTGACGACACTCACCGCTGACATCAAAGAAAGCTGCCAACAAAGATGTAGCAATCTCTGTGGCATGGATTTCACTTTTCCACATGTTAATTTCATTCTGATATTGCCTATAGGGGATCTCCAGCAACACTGATGTCATCAACCAGACTAAGCAGCCAATCACATTGAAGAAGTTCTTACAGATAGCAAACCAGAAAGTAAAAAGCATTGATTATCCTTCACTTTTTAATAATTTTACAGAGAATGAAATAAAGATTGGGACATACATATGGGATTAAGGTTGAAGCTGAAATATCATAAACAAAACTTTAAAAACATTTATATTATTTTAAAAATCTAGGAATTTTTATCATAGTGGAGAAATATGACATTTCACAAGTATAAAATTCAGTTTCAGGGCCAGAGAGGTTATTCAGCACTAATTATGACTTAGTACACCATTAAAAAATTTACTTAAACTTCATTCAATAAGCTTAATCTTTTAAAGGTTTTTACAGAGTGAATATTACGTAAAAAGTGTAAGTTCATGTCAATTCAGTGATTTTAATTGATTTCTATCTGTGAGGACTACAACAGCGCGCCCTGCGACAAGCAGGATTTCACTGACAGCAAAGTCAGGATTTCCACATTTAAATATGCATGTTCAGACTCCAGAAGTTGTTGTCAGTTTTACAAAGTAATTATGGCGAATACTAACAGTTTTACCGTCATTGCAACCGCAAATTCTGGGCCATTGTACATGAAGTATTTCTTTCACATTTTCCTCTACACACTTCTAGCTAAACTTAATGAGTCGGAATTTGCAGTTGTAATGATGGTGGAACCTAGACTTGCCATTAGCAGAGGTTAAATCGACACCACAGAGATCACTAGGTCAGCGTCGAGCACCATCACTTCGCCGTTGACCGTAAAATCCTGGCCCTTGCTTTAATCCTTACACCGATTGTAAAGGTATGGGGCACTTTTGGTTGTCATACAAAGGTTGCACCAAACATTCATTAAACACAAGTCTGCACAGAATTGAAAAATGTTATTTCAAATTAAGCTTCTTGTCTCTCACAAACAAATGCAGCAACAATTTCACCAGGTGAGACTTTCCCCTTAGGCTGCTTACCAATATCATCGGATTTGCTTCAGGCATTTGCAACATGTATACTGATTTTAGAAAAAAAAACTTTTACTTTTTCTTCCATGATACAGAATAAGGTTTTATGTTTTACATTTAAATTTAAAACCAAGTCTTCTATCTCTGCCTTTCTGTGGGAATATACCTGACTGTCTTTAAGTTACCCACCCACAATTTATGTGGGTACAAATTTTTACTTATATAATAATGGTTCCATTTTAGCATGCCCTTTCTGTTGTAATACATTCCAGTCATATTCTCTGAAGTGTTGTGCATGTTGTAGAAAGTTCCACTATTCTGATAATATATCCGATAAACTGTGCAGAATGTCAATGTTTTCAGATTTTCTTGTAAATGTGCAGCTCTGCTCAGACATACATTTTGCTATTGTAACAGTTTTATCACAAACCATTAGAAGTGGTTGCTTCCATTTTGCTATCAACCTGTGCTTCAATCCATTACTAGTTTTTCTTCAATAACAATAATGAGGGAGAAAAAAATACAATTTTTCAGCAACAACAAAAAAAATCACAAATAACTAATGGATCACCTAAATGAGGCTGATTTTAACAATTGCCCCAAGACAAGTGAGAAAAGGCTGTGTTGTAACATGCTATCCCGACCACTGGAAATACATTCATCACTGATAATTGCTGTTGCTGAGAGTTTTCTGAAAGTGACCACCCAAAATGTACCAAACTCATTAAAAAGCAATTTGAATATTAATAATTTCCATGCAGGCAAAATATCCATGAGGAAAATACAAGTTCAGTGTTCAGACATAAATCAAATGGATGGATTACAATTCATTTTCTTATTTGCTCACCCTATGGGGTAAATTTGCAGCAATTTTTATTCAACTTTTTCCCTTATAAATACTTCAGCTAGAACTATCAAATCTATTAATAAAAGTTTGGTCAAATTTTCTTCAACTGACATGCTTTTATTTTTCTCTAAAGTTTAGACACCCATCGTAAATACAATAAAAGCAAAAAAACCCTCGAAATTATAACTAAATTAATTTGGTGGTAAGCTTTTATCACAGATTTAAAGCTGCACCATGTGTTGGGTACATATTAGTGTGCTTTTATATTGGAGCCGGGTGATATTGGAGTGACTCGCTTTACTTTGACTTAATTTACATGCGACATTCATAGAGCGGTGGTAATGCCGAGAATAGTTTCAATGTGACAGACCGATATTTTATCACTAAATTGTAGACCAAAAACCAATTTATCACTTAGACTGGCAGCAGCTTGTGAGAGGAATGACGACAATCTGCGTGGAGTATAGCAACCTTCAAAATGCTATATTGTGCCTGTGCAGTCTCAAAAGTAAAGCTGTTAAAAACACAACTGTCTATATAGCCATAACGTCCTTCTTATTGAGCACCTCGCAAATCATAGCAGAATCCCCTCTGGCATAGTGAAAGATAATATTCAGAAAACAAACCTTTCAAATGGCAGGTAAATAAATTACAACAATTTTGTAATAAAATTGCACACTGCATGCTGATCAAAACAATAATCTCGCTGATGTGATAGCATTTGGCTTGTTTCAGTCTTACATTTTTGAGAGGCTCAAGGGCATCTTTCAAAAAATAAAATGATAATTTTACTGGCAAGGATGCAATCTAGCACATTTTTATGTTTGACTTAAATTATTCTATTTGCCATAACTGCAGTTTCAATTGTCTCAATCTCCAAGCACAGAGCAGAGATGGAAAAGGAAATTAGAGAAGGAGTTTTTTTTCTCCAAAGTCAAGGTAGACTTTGAACATGAAAGGTCAAAAGCTGAAAG
Source organism: Pristiophorus japonicus (assembly GCF_044704955.1). NCBI lineage: Eukaryota > Metazoa > Chordata > Chondrichthyes > Pristiophoridae > Pristiophorus > Pristiophorus japonicus. Next base: position 152,951,538 of record NC_091988.1, on the reverse strand, counting down.
ACCATGTTCCTTTTTGTGGCAGTTAAATGTCAAAACAAAACTAATCCTAGAGCAATATTTAGACTTTACATTTAATTTTTTTTTGAAGGTGCAGTATCACTATTGTATCATGATAAGCATGCGCTTTGAATCATGACATTATTTTGAATGATACACCCTAATTAATATGAAGCTGAATAAAGAACTAATGTGAGCCAATTAATATACTTGCTTCTGTTTTCTTCTTCACACAGTTAGAAAGCACAGGTTGCCATCATGAAAAAGCTCTCGCGTATCATGACTGCAGTCAGACAGTAGATGAAGAAATAGAGAATCTTCAAGTTCTGAGCATCAAAGCACATACAATCGGAGAATCATACAGCACAGAAGGCAGCCATTCAGCCCTTCATGCCTGTGCTGGCTCTTTGAAAGAGCTATCCAATTATTCTTGCATAGAAAATAGGAGCAGTAGTAGGCCATTCGGCCCTTCTAGTCTGTATCACCATTCAATATGATCATGGCTGATCCTCTATCTCAACACAATATTCCTGCTTTCTCCCCATACCCCTTGATGTCTTTTGTGTCTAGAAATGTATCTATCGCCTTCTTAAAAATATTCAGTGACTTGGCCTCCATAGCTTTCTGTGGTAGAGAATTCCACAGGTTCACCACCCTCTGTGTGAAGAAATTTCTCCTCATCTCAGTCCTAAATGTCTTACTCCGTATCCTGAGACTGTGACCCCTTGTTTTAGACTTCCCAGCCAGGAGAAACACCCTCCCCGCATCCAGTCAGTCCAGCCCAATCAGAATTTTATATATTTCAATGAGATCCCCTCTCATTCTTTCAAACTCTAGTGAATACAGGTCTGGTCAACCCAATCTCTCCTCATTCGACAGTCCTGTCATCCCAGGAATCAGTCTGGTGAACCTTCGCTGCACTCCTTCTATGGCAAATATATCATTTCTTAGGTAAGGAGACCAAAACTGTACACAATACTCCAGGTGTGGTCTCACCAAGGCCCTGTATAACTGTAGTAAGACATCCTTGCTCCTGTACTCAAATCCTCTTGCAATGAAGGCCAACATACCATTTGCCTTCCTAACTGCTTGCTGCATCTGCATGTTTGCTTTCAATGACTGGGACTGGTGTATAAGGACACCCAGGTTCCTTTGTACAGTACATCGACATTTCCCAAGCTATCACCATTTAAATAATACTTTGTCTTTAGGCTTTTCCTACGAAAGTGGATAACTTCACATTTATCCACATTATACTGCATCTGCCATGTTTTTGCCCACTCACTCAACCTATCTAAATTGCCTTGCAGCGTCTTTGCATTCTCCTCACAAGTCACAATCGCACCGAGTTTTGTATCGTCAGCAAACTTGGAATATTACATTTGGTTCCCTCATCCAAATCATTTATATACATTGTGAATAGCTGGGGCCCAAGCACTGATCCCTGTGGTACCCCACTAGTCACTGCCCGCCACTCCAAAAAAGACCCGTTTATTCCTACTCTCTGTTTCCTGTCAGTTAACCAATTTTCAATCCATTCCAGTACATAGCCCAATCCTATGTGCTTTAATTTTGCACACTAACCTCCTATGTGGGACTTTATCAAAGGCCTTCTGAAAATCCAAATACACTACATCCACTGGTTCTCCCTTATCTATTCTATCAGCTATATCCTCAAAAAACTACAGTAGGTTTGTCAAACACGATTTTCCTTTCATAAATCCACGTTGACTTTGTCTAATCTCGTTGATATTTTCTAAGTGTCCCATTGTCACATCCTTTATAATAAACTCTCGTGTTTTCCCTACTACTGATGTTCGGCTAACTGGCCTATAGTTCCCTGTTTTCTCTCTTCCTCCTTTTTTAAATAGTGGGGTTATATTTGCCACCCTCCAATCTACAGGAACTGTTTCATAATCTATAGAGCTTTGGAAGATGACAACCAATGTATCTACTATTTTCATGGCTACCTCTTTTAATACTCTGGGATGCAGATCATCAGGCCCTGGGGATTTATCGGCCTTCAGTACCATTAGTTTCTCCAGCACTATTTTCTTCCTAATAATCATTTCCTTTAATTGCTCTTGCTCACTAGACCCTTGGTTCCCTAGCATTTCTAGGACGTTATTTGTGCCCTCTTCCGTGAAGACAGAACTGAAGTATTTATTTAATTATTCTGCCGTTTCCTTGTTCCCCATTATAAATTCTCCCATTTCTGACTGTAAAGGACCTACATTTATTTTCACTAATCATTTTCTTTTTACATACTTGTAGAAACTTTTGCAGTCAGATTTTATGTTCTTTGCAAGTTTCCTCAGACTCTATTTTTCACCCCTTAATCAATCTCTTGGTCATTTTTTGCTGAATTCTAAACTGCTCCCAATCCTCAGGCTTGCTACTTTTTCTGGCAACTTTGTATGACTCCTCTTTGGATCTAATACTATCCTTAATTTCCTCTTAGCCATGGTTGGGACACTTTTCCTTTTGTGTTTTGCGCCAGAAAGGAATGTCATTCATCATCATAGGCAGTCCCTCAGAATCGAGGAAGACTTGCTTCCACTCCTAAAATGAGTCCTTTGATGGCTGAACAGTCCAATACGAGAGCCAGAGACGCTGTCACAAGTGGGACAGACATTCATCAGGGAAGTGGGGGGGTGGGACTGATTTGCCGCACGCTCCTTCCGCTGCCTGCGCTTGACCTCTTCACACTCGCAGCGTTGAGATTCGAAGAGCTCAACGCCCTCCTGGATACACTTTCTCCACCTAGGGCGGTCTTTGGCCAGCGATTCCCAGGTGTCAGTGGCGATGTCGCACTTTACCAGGGAGGCTTTGAGGGTGTCCTTGTAACGTTTTCACTGCCCACCTTTGGCTCGTTTGCTGTGAAGGAGCACCGCATAGAGCAATTGCTTAGGGAGTCTCGTGTCTGGCATGCGAACTATGTGGCCTGCCCAGCGAAGTTGATCGAGTTTGGTCAGTGCTTCAATGCTGGGCATGTTAGCCTAGGCAAGGACACTGATGTTGGTGCGCCTGTCCTCCCAAGGGATTTGCAGGATCTTGCGGAGACATCATTAGTGATATATCTCCAGTGACTTGAGGTGTCTTCTGTACATCGTCCATGCCTCTGATCCATACAGGAGGGCGAGTATTACTATAGCCCTGTAGATCATGAGCTCGGTGGTAGATTTGAGGGCCTGGTCTTCGAACACTCTTTTCCTCAGGCAGCCAAAAGCTGCACTAGTGCATTGGAGGCGATGTTGAATCTCCGCATCAATGTCTGCCTTTTTTGATAAACGGCTCCCGAGGTATGGGAAGTGGTCCACGTTGTCGAGGGCCATGCCGTGGATCTTGATGACTGCGGCGCAGTGCTGTGCAGCGAGGACAGGCTGGTGGAGGACCTTTGTCTTAAGGATGTTAAGCGAGAGGCCCATGCTTTCATATGCCTCAGTGAATACATCGGCCTCAGAATGTGCGCAGATGCAGGCGTCGTCCGCGTACTGTAGCTCAACGAAAGAGGTTGGGGTGATCTTGTACCTGGCCTGGAGGCGGCATAGATTAAGTAGCATCCCACTGGTTCTGTAGTTTAGTTCCAATCCAGCGGGGAGCTTGTTGACTGTGAGGTAGAGCATGGCAGCGAGGAAGCTTGAGCAGAGGGTTGGAACGATGACGCAGCCCTGTTTGACCCCGGTCCGGACGTGGATTGGGTCTGTAATTGAACCGCTGGTTGTCGTCGTGGAGCAGGCAAAGGACGTTGACAAACTTTTGGGGGCATCCAAAATGGAGAAGGACGTTCCATAAGCTTTCACGGTTGACAGTGTCAAAGGCCTTTGTAAGATCGAAAAAGGCCATGTTCCCTGCATTTTTCCTGCAGCTGTCGCGCTGCAAAGATCATGTCCATTGTGTCCCATAGGGGACAAAATCCGCCCTGTAATTCCGGAAGGAGCTCCTCGGCCACAGGGAGAAAATGGTTGAGAAGAACTTTAGCGACAACCTTCCCAGTGGCTGATATTAGGGAGATTCCACTGTAGTTGTCGCAGTCGGACTTATTCCCCTTTTTAAAGATGGTCATGATCACTGCATCTCTGAGATCTCCCGGCATGCTCTCCTCCCTCCAAATGAAAGAGATGAGGTCATGTATCCGCGCCAACAGTGCCTCTCCACCTTACTTTAGTGAATTCCATCCGCACCCGTAGCCTTGTTATTCTTGAGCTGTTTTATATATAATTGTTGCAATTCATGCATTTGTTCCTTAAATGTTGGCCATTGCCTATCCACCGTCATGGCTTTTAATGAATCTTCCCAATCTATTATAGCCAATTCATTCCTCATACCTTTGTAGTTTCCTTTGTTTAGATTTAGGACCCTAGCTTCAGATTGGACTACTTCACTTTCCATTTAATAAAGAATTCAATCAGGTTATGGTCACTCTTCCCTAAAAGGATTCTGCACAACAAGACTATTACTTAACCCCTTCTAATTGCACAATGTCCAATCTCGGAGAGCCTGTTTCCTAGTAGTCTCCTCAACACACTGGTCTAAAAAAACATCTCATTCACACTCCATGAATTCATTCTCCACAGTATTATTACTAATTTGATTTGGTCAGTCTATATGTAGATTAAAGTCACGTATGATTACTGTCGTATCCTTGTTACATGCATCTCTAATTTCCTGTTTGATGCCGTCCCCTACATCACCACTTCTGTTTGGAGGCCTATAGACAGCTCCCACCAATGTTTTCAACTCACTCCCTTCCTCTTTTTTGTTTTCCTTTTCCAGTATATATCAAATTCCTTTTTGAAAGTTACTATTCTCCTACCATCCTTTCAAGCAGTGCACTCCAGATCACGGCAACACGCTGTGTAATTTAAAAAAATCTTCATGGCCCCTATGGTTCTTTTGCTATGCGAATTGAATTTTGCTCCTCCGTGCTGACATGCTCAAGTCTCACATCAGCTTCAGGTGGTTTGTAGACTTTTGAAACAGTTACAGGGAATTGAGAATCCGAGATTATCAATAATGAATGTAGTCAGTCTTTTCCATGTAACCTGGAATGAGCGCCCTTTCTGTCTATATTGATTACATTGTAGATGTAACTGGACTTATTTCAAATTTACAGCTGCTTGAAATTGAGCTGCATAATATAAATTGATGTAGATTGGACCAAACACAACTAGCTGTAGATGCCAGCTTGAAAATCTGCTCTAATCTGTCCAGTCAGCTCAGTCAGAAAGGACCAGATGATCCTGGCTTCAAATCTCAAGCCTATCGACCTACCACTGGAACTCACTGGGAAGTTACATACTGAATACTCAAAACTGTTGATAACTCAGGAATTTGGAACAAACTTGTAACTTTTCATCAGCTCAAACAGGCAATAAGGGAGGTAAGTATGAGATGTGAAAATATAACCGTTGGACTTGAGTTGTGCAGTGATGACAATAGAGAGTAAAAGCAGACATTCCATCTGTGCTATGCTACAAATGACAAGATTAAACTCAAGTTTTAAAATTATAGAGTGATCCTAATTACAGTAAATGGATACAGTCTGAAGAAGTGTTTCTCATTAACATGATAGCACCTCCGTTGAATTTTAAACTGCAATAACAGTTAGTAATACTGTTATTAAAGAGCATTAACACAAAAAAGATAATCAGTGATCATCTCAATATTCTGAGGTGAATATTTGCAGCACTATATTAGCCAATCACAACATTCACATTGATCTTATACGATCTAAAATATCTGATCATATCTATAGATTTTTTCATCATTTCAATTAATTGAGCATAAATTGTGACAACCATATATTTAAAATATCTATTGAATGAAGCAGCTTCAATTAACATTTTATTCTCAGAACTAAGTAACAGACCTCAAGCTAAAGAATATCTTCATTCGTAGGAGCAGAGGGAAAAATGGCAACAATGTCCTCTTACCTGCCTGCTTCGAATGTGAACCATGTCGGGTCTCGTCCATATCGTCTGAGTGCACTGAGAGGCCAAGAGACCAGCTTTAGTCTGGGATTGTGGATGTCCCAAAGACAGATGTTCTCATATGTTATCTGCAAAGTGCATTCCCCATGTACATCCAGATTAGGAGATGGCATCAAATATACATTGAACCTCTCTGAAAAAGTAAAGCAGACAATTTAGAGACAGCAGTGGCATCTGCCTTTTGTGACAATCCTATTACATTGGAAAGAACGCTACACTATATATTTTTATTTGTTCCTATGAAAGCTAGGATAACCCACAACTCATAACAAGGTACCTACACACAACATTTATGCATTGTCTGAACCTATGGGTTTGAGCAGGTTACAAACGTGGTCTCAATCCTGAGATGTCTTGTATTCTTAAAGGACATTCCAGCTTACGCTTTGGATATGTGGCATACGGGTATATTATTATTTAATGTCTTCAGGGCAATTGAAAAGATCAAGGATCTGAGATCAAGCATTGAGATTATCTGCCTCTTCTGTCACACTTTTTTGAGTTATGCTTCTTATGTGAACATTTAACATTAAAACCACCTTTGTTAATATTTATACGGGCAAATTCATAAAAGCACGATTACATTTATACACTGAATAGTCTTTGATATTTTTGTCCAGAATAGCGACTGTGTGAGTTGGAGGATGATCCTGCAGTTTGAGTATGTGTAGTAAGCACAATTTCCCAGGACATACCATAATTAATGAGCTCACCAAATGATGGCCTGCTTCTCCCTCCATCTCCCACAAAAATTTGCATAGTAACAGTTTCAGGCAGAAGACCTTCAGACTATGCACAGTATTCCCTTGATGCATTTCTAACAACCCTGAATCCCATTTGTTGATAAGAGAATGTTTCTAGTTTGTTCTTGAAACCCATGAAGCTTTCCTCTTCCACCACCCATGCCAGTAATCTGTTCCAGATAATTATGACCCTTTAGATTCCATCTGCATTTCCTATTTTCTTTTGTTGTCTTTAATTTGCAAATATGACTTCTTGCACTTAAATTCTGTATACAGCAGAAAAGCTTACTTGAATCCAATTTATCCAAACCTTTCATAATTTTAAATACTTCTTTCAAATCCCTTCTCAGTGTTCGCTTTCCATGAGAGAAGCGACCTCGGGTAGTTAATCTTTCCTCGTACATCATTTCCTTAAGTTCGGGGTACAATCGTGTAGCCCTCTCTGTACCCCATCTAATAACTGAATATCATTTTTGAAATGGAAACCAAAACTGCACGCAGTACTCCAGATGTGGTTTTACTGGGAAAATTTAGTTTTAAAATGGCAACTCTAGATTTCCATATTATACTCTTTGCATTCCAACATTCTACTTTAGCAACTTGGGAATATTGTGCTGATGGTTTTAAAGACATGCCCACGAAGCTTTCTCTCTTGCTCCAATTCCACAAGTACATTCCCATTTAGTGCATAACCACATCAATCTTCCCTCTGCCAAATCTCTGCTCTGTATAACATTGCATCTGCCATTTTTCCATACACTAATCAAGATTGTAAAGATCCTTATGAACTTTTTATTTGGTATCATTTGCAAATTTGGACACAATTCCTTCCTCTAAATCATCACTGAACCTTAAGACATTCCACTGATACATGGCTGCCAATCAGATATCTGCCTAGAGACAACTACTCAACCAGCCATTTGCCAATCTATTTTAATACTTTCCTATCTGCCCCATGGGATTGGACCTTATGTAATTCCCTATTACGTGTCTGTCATCTCCAAAAAGAAATCCAATAAATCAAGAAATGCCCCCCCCTCCCCCACCACAGAACCGCCCCCCCCCCCCCCCAACTGCTAAAACCATGTTGACTGTCTCATATCCCCTCAAGAATCTTATATTATCTATTAATATTTTCAAACACTTTCCCAACAGTGTAAGTAAGTCTCACTGGTCTATAATTTAATTGTTAATCCCTCACCCCTTTTGTGAAGATGGAAGCCACAAATGCTATTTTCTAATCTTCTGGGATTTGGCCTGAGTTCAGTGAGTGACGAAAAAGATCCTCAAGAGTACTCACAATGTTTGAGCCAATTTCTTCAGAAGCTGGAGATAAAAGTTCAACAACCCCCTACATCCTCTCATGATGTTAAAATGTTTAAGTCTACATTCAACCTTAAACTGTACCATATTTCAAATTTATTTGGTTGTTTTCTTTCCAAAATTACTTGGAGAAGCTTCATACATCTTCAAAAGCTATATTTGAATAAAATTGTCTGATTCTTTTTCAAAAGAGAGGCTTTGTGTGCACATATGCCTGTGTGGAGGGAAAAAATAAAAACCATGGCATTGTACTAATTATACACTTGTTACAACTTTTCTTGGTTTCAAGTTATAAATACTTTATAAACTCAAGACAGCACATGAAGTTGAAAGGGAGATGCATGGTGTTTATTATAGGTTGAACGTTCCTTATCCAGAACTCCCTTATCCGGAACCATTCATTGTCCAGAACCATTCCTGGCCACCGGGTGGCGCATGCACAGAACTCCAACATGAACAAATTGAACAAATTGAAGTCCTTCACTTACGACTCCCGCAATCGCTGGCCTGACCCCGCGATCCACCACTCCACCCTCCTTCCCACCCCATGATCTCTCTGCTGCACTCCCAGCCCCAAGCCAGCCAGCCCCGATATCCCCTTGCTCAGTACCTGTACCATCCAATTTAACGTGACCACCCCTCATTTGGAAAAATCCCTTATCCAGAACAGGCCAGGTCTCGAGGGTTCTGGATAAGGGAGGTTCAACCTGTACCTTTTTATAATTGAGATTAATTGTAAATTAAATAATCAGTTGAATTTTGAAAATAAATAAACCTTCTAATTATCAGGATTATCAACTGTTTTTGTTGATAGCTACTGACATGCTTGAGTCAGAGAAAGGTGGATGACGAAAGCGAGACAGAGACAGAGTTACACCCGCAGGACCGATCATAAAACACTAAACCTACATAGCTCTCTTACAAAGTTAAAGCCATTCTTCCAGACTTAGGGAGCCCTCACCCTTGCTGAGTGCTATGATTATGCAGTAGCATTCCCCAATTCCTATTGACACCAAGAATCCACCACTGAACCTGTTGTGTATGTAGGCACCTTTGGTAATGACTCCACGAGGCAGAGTATGGCACTTAAAATGTGTAAGACTGTAGTCCTTTATTTGCAGCTCCTCGAGTGAGGACACTAAGCTGTGAGCTCCCTTTTATACTGGTTATCTGCAGTGTGCAGGTAACCCTTAGGTTTCAGCAGCAGCACCCTCTTATATACAGGTAAGGTATGTACAGTGTAAGGCATATTCAGTGTTACAGACATCATAGAACAATACAAGCATGCATACATAACAACACTCCCCCCTAAGCATTTTTCAAGTCCTTATTGAAATGACCTGGGAAGGTGATCAGTAGTGGGCTATGGGGTCTAGGGCTGGTCTGGGGCAGGCTGCCAGTGCTAGTGGCTGTGCTGCCCATTGATCACTGTCCCTGTAGTGGGTCTGCTCCCACTGGGTGTGTGTGTGTGTGTGTTTCCTTCCTGGGGCATTACACTAGTTCCAAAGGTCCAGGCTACATGGTCTGGTAGCCAGCTGGACCTGGGGGTCTCCCACGGGGGGATTCCTCTAGCAATTGCATGGTCCCTGTAGAACCCGGTGTCCTTTAACAGTATTCTACTTGTATACATAACATCATGGCTCTGGTCATACATATTCGAGTCTACATTATTGACTGCCTTTACATTGTAAATAACGGCATTTGCATCACTTTTTGGCACCATGGTTTCACCAGACATGGTTACATTAGGCATTTCAAACTCTGTCATAATCATCACACATAACAAGCTTGTTCTTAACCTTACTTACACAAGCAATCATTTCATTTTTCACATTAGTTACACCAGCATCACAATTCATGGTTACATTATCATACTTGCACCCTTTTACTGCATTTTTAGCTTTAAAGTCTCTGTCATCTTTAAGTTGAAACTGTCCCTTTAAATTTTTTTGGTTACCGGTCTCCTTTAAGGGAGCCTTCCAATTGGATTGGCCGCTCAGTGTCATGTGTCGCTCCTCCAATGCTGCCCCTCGTGGTCTTGTCGCAGCCATTTTGATTGTAGGTTCTTCTCCTCGTGGTGCGGCAGCCATCTTTTGGCTCTCCTCCAGGTAGGCTGTAGTGGTCTTTTCTTCCTCAGGTTCGGCCATGGACGTCGGGAGTCCACCTTTCTTGATGATTTTCACCTCTTGGAGTCCTGCCCCGGCCTAGAAGGAGAAGTTTGGGTTTTCGGTCCTGTAGATTTCGCCGCGGTGTGGTCCTGAAGATTTTGCCGAGCAGTCGAGCTGGACAGTGGAATCTCTAGATGCAGTGATGGATCCATGTTCGAAGATGATTGCTGGAGCCCAGAGGCCATCGCTGATTTGGACCGGGTTCATCCAACTTCTTCCCAGTAGCATGGGACCATCGCCGGCAACAATCCACAGGGGGAGTCTGTTCAACACACCACCCTGGGAGACCTGGACGTCCACACTGCCAACAATTTGGATTTTACCTTTCATGTAGGTGAGCAGCTTCGCTTAGACTGGAGACAGTTTTGGTCGAGTGGCGGGATTCATCCAAATTTTTTCAAAGGTTGTTTGGCTCATCACAGACTGGCTCACCCCTGTGTCGATCTCCATGGAAACTGGGACCCCATCAATGTCTACTTCCATCGTCCATGGAGAACTTTTGGTGGAGCAGGTATAAATCCCATCCTCGTCGCCAAGTTGTTGTGTATGTAGGCACCTTTGGTAATGACTCCACGAGGCAGGGTAAGGTACTTAAACTGTGTAGACGGTCGTCCTTTATTTGCAGCTCCTCGAGTGAGGACACCAAGCTGTAAGCTTCCTTTTATACTGGGTTACCTGCAGTGTGCAAGTAATCCTTAGATCTCCAGCAGCAGCACCTTCTGGTGTACAGATAAGGCGTGTACTGTATAAGGGTACATTCAGTGTTACAGACATCATATAATACAAGCATGCATACATAACAGAACCAAATCCCATCTTCTACCACCTTAGCCACAGATTTCCCTTACATGGTAGTACGCTACCCCAGGCTTTCCCTCCACAGGGTAATGTCAGACCAAAGGATCCCTCCAAATAGGGCAAACACCAGCAGCCTCACTCCCAGTGCTGCCATACCCCAAGGCCCCCAAATCCAGGATCATGCGCCGTATAATTTTTTTATTTTTTGCAAATTCCACTGGATGACTTGCCATTAATATAAATATTGTTGCCGACGCCACTAGCAAGTGATACATACCTGTTTGCTCTCTCTGAACACCAGCCATCAGCAAATCAGGTTCCCCCAGCATGATGTCATTGACTCTGCTTCCCAGACACTCCATAAGGAGGAGTTTGCACCATTCCTCTGCCTCAAGTTCTGTGAAAGCACACAGAATTCATGTGATCTGATCTATGGAATATACACTCTGCAGCTATGTCAGCAGGACCTCGATTTTACTTCACAAACCATAAAAAACTCAAAACATTAAACTATTGACCCCAAATTGGAGCTATTTTTTTAGGAATTATGTTTGAATTTGAGGTCAAGCAATGAAGAAGATAACTGAAAGCTTCACGACCATAATTTTGTTCTTGTTTCAGAGGGGAACACCTAAAGTTTATTGTGAATGTTTACCTTCAGACTTACAATTCACTCATGTGGGCAGTGACCAGTTTCATAGGTTCTCGTCATCACTTCGACGATTATCTGACAGTTTAAATGGGCATAAATACAGTGTATACAACAAATGCTATCTTTCCACCTTTAGTGTCTGAAGGAAACTTGAATTGCTATTTTAAGTTCAGGTTATTTGCGGAAGGAAAGAAATTTGTGGCTCATAAACCTTTAAACTTCCGAGCTTTATCTTAATGCTGCTGCTTTTCTACCAGCAAGCCCCAGGGTTTCTATCAGTTTCAGTATAAATCCAGGAAAGATTGGAGGCATTGTCTAGTTATAATGTTTTGAAATGAAGAGGGGTGCATGTTATGCTCCTGGCAGATTCTCAGAAACAATATCTGGAGTCATCATATTGGGGTAGAAATTGCAGACGGTGGCTTCCCGCGGGCGGATGCCTCCGACCTGCAAAAATTCTACGAATTTACCTGGTGGTCCGGGAGGTTCGTTGATTCATGCTCCTGGACCGCTCCGGGTACCCGCGGGTAGAGGCCCACGTATACCAGGGGAGCAGGCAGTTCACCAGTGCCCCTGGGATCATGTGGGCTTGACCAAACAATAAATGGGAATTCCCATTCATGCTTATGGTGATTCCGCATATATGGAATCACCATAAGTATGAATGGAGATTACTTATGAAATACACAAACATGTGAAATAAATAAAAAAATATTTACATATTTAAAGTTAATTAAAATGCCACTTAATTATATATTTTAAACAAAATATAATTTATGAAAAAAAATGGTGGGCTGGATTTTCCGGTCCTGTCCATCTCTGTTTTCACCCCGGCGGGGTGGCAATGGCGGCGATGAGCTCATCTGGGCGGGCGGCCAGCTTCCAGCGCTCCGCCAGAGTTTCAGGGACGGTTTTGGCGGGGCGCAGAGCATTAGCACCCAGAAGAGGCGAGCCAATATGCAACACCAGCTCGATTTTTGACTCCCGTCCGACCCATAGGGCGCCCTGGTGGGAACGCCTGTGAAAGCAGCCATTCCAACCTTTAGCGGCTGCAGTAAGGTAAGTAATGCCGACCTCAGGTCAATGTGATCGTGTTTTCTTTTCTTTTTTTTTTGCGATTTATGTTGTGGTGGCGTGGCCTATATACTGGGAATGTTTTTGGTGGGTTATTTTCATTTTTTTTTACCCCCAGGCCTCTCTTAGTGCGTTCCCAGGCCGGCTGTTTAGCTCAGGATTTTCGCATGCTGAGCTGAACTAGCAACCAAAGAGAGGTGTACAACGCATCCCTTACTGCTCCGCCCCACATTCAGGGCCCAGCAGCCCAATTTTGTTGACTGAGGCGCAAACATTTTCCAGGTGTTATCAGGACCACCCCACTGTCATTAATGCCCCAAAATCCTAAAAGCCGAAAATCAAGCCCATGTTTTAACTGGGCTAAGAATAAACATACCATAATGGACAGGGTTGTTAATGAGTGATAAAAATGTATTTTTCTATTTTTAAAAACTCTTACATTAGAAAAAGCAGGTCTTATGCCTGCTTTTACCAGGTGTACGAGTTTCAAGGGCATTTGCTGGACAGAAGTTGGGCAAATAGCCCAAACTCCACCCGTGGAGGCCCTTTTCATTTGGATGCATGCCTAAACCCGGAACTTGCGTGGCCCCTACGGGCGTGTGCACACTTCATACGTACCCATAGAGGTCTCAAATTCAGCCCCAATATAAATGAAACTGCATCAATGGAGCTACCACTATGAATTTAATATCTCCAAGTTTGCAGATGACACTAAGCTGGGTGGCAGTGTGAGCTGTGAGCAGGATGCTAAGAGGCTGCAGGGTGACTTGGACAGGTTAGGTGAGTGGGCAACTTCATGGCCGATGCAGTATAATGTAGATAAATGTGAGGTTATCCACTTTGGTGGCAAAAACAGATAGGCAGAATATTATCCGAATGGTGACAGATTAGGAAAAGGGGAGGTACAACGAGACCTGGTTGTCATGGTACACCAGTCATTGAAAGTTGGCATGCAGGTACAGCAGGCGGTGAAGGCGGCAAATGGCATGTTGATCTTCATAGCGAGAGGATTTGAGTATAGGAGTAGGGAGGTCTTACTGCACAGGGCTTTGGTGAGGCCTCACCTCAAATATTGTGTACAGTTTTGGTCTCCTAATCTGAGGAAGGACATTCTTGCTATTGAGGGAGTGCAGCGAAGGTTCACCAGACTGATTCCCGGAATGGCAGGACTGACATATGTAGAAGACTGGATCGACTAGGCCGACTAGGCTTATATTCACTGGAATTTAGAAGAATGAGATGGAATCTCATAGAAACATATAAAATTCTGATGGGACTGGACAGGTTAGGTGCAGGAAGAATGTTCCTGATGGTGGGGAAGTCCAGAACCAGGGGTCACAGTCTAAGGATAAGGGGTAAGCCTTTTAGTACCGAAATGAGGAGAAACTACTTCGGTCGGAGAATTGTGAACCTGTGGAATTCTCTACTACAGAAAGTTGTTGAGGCTAGTTCGTTGGATATATTCAAAAGGGAGTTAGATGTGGCCCTTACGGCTAAAGGGATCAAGGAGTATGGAGAGAAAGCAGGAATGGGGTACTGAAGTTGCATGATCAGCCATGATCTTATTGAATGGTGGTGCAGCTCGAAGAGCCGAATGGCCTACTCCTGCACCGATGTTCTATGTTTCTATGAATTTTTCTATCCCCCCTCCCCCCCCACCCCACCCCCAACCCCAGCCCCTGCCCTGCCATCAGAAGCCTGTCAGACTTAGTCAGGCAAACACACGGACTGAACAATCACATTCCGACTGTCACCATGCATCTAAAGTGTCAGGGGGGTCTCAGACTATTCCAAGCCTGGGCGGCCTCCCATCTTCCACCCTACATAAACTTGAGACCGTCCAAAACTCTGCTGCGCGTATTCTAACTCACTGACCTACATTGACACCCGGTCCGGCAATGCCTCGATTTTAAAATTCACATCCTTGTTTTCAAAACCCTCCACGGCCATGTCCTTCCCTAGCTCAGCCATACAACTCTTCAAGATCTCTGCGCTCCTCCAATTCTGGCCTCTTGCTCCACCATTAGCGACCGTGCCTTTAGCTGCCTATGCCCCAAGCTCTGGAATTCTCTTCCGAAACCTCTCTATCCTCCTTTAAGGCATCCTTAATACATAACTCTTTGACCAAGCTTTTGATTATCTGTCCTAATAGCCCCTTGCATGTCTCGGTGTTAAATTCTGTTTGATAACACTCCTATGAAGCGTCTTGAGATGTTTTATTAGGTTAAAGGCCTAACACCATCTCCAGTTGCACAGCAATGTTCTGCTGTGAAACAGTATAATGAGTCCTATTTGAGAGACTAACGACTATTTGATCGATGAATGATAATCAGTCCTTTTGCCTCTGGCTGTTTTTTCCTTCTCTTCTGGTAAGGTGCTGGGAACAGCTTCAGGCAATCGCATCTCCATTATTTTTCCTGAGTCTTTATCGATGAGTCTAGACACACAGCCTCAGCAGGCGATTCGACAATGAAGAGCATTAAAGCTAAACCTTCATCAGACTTACAGTCACATGTACTTTACAGCAAAGATAATTTCATAGTGGTCAGTAACAAGAACCCTGATGAATATTTTCTCTCCCAACTGAAGTCCAAGAAACAAACCTAGGGCCACCATGTACGACTCAGTATAACTAGGACTGTAGAAAGGGCTTTAAACTAAATAGTAGTGGAGTGGGTTCAGGTGAGCAGAAATTTTAAAAAGTCAAAGAGAAAGAAGACGACAATAGGGCAGATAACAATGGGCGAAATGATAACCAAAGTGTGACAGGAAGGGACAGAATGTATAAAAATAAGAGTTTATCAGAAAGTGGGGTCGCGGCAGGGAAAATGGTAAAAAGACAAAATTAAAAGCTCTTTATCTGAATGCATGCAGCATTCGTAACAAGATAAATGAGTTGATGGCACAAATAGATATAAATGGGTATGATCTGATAGCCATTATAGAGATGTGGCTGCAAGGTGACCAAGGCTGAGAACTGAATATTCAGGGGCATTTGACAATTCTGAAGGATAGACAGAAAGAAAAAGGAAGTGGGGTAGCTCTGTTAATAATGAGATCAGTGCAGTAGTGAGAAATGATATTGGCTCAGAAGATCAAGATGTAGAATCAGTTTGGGTGGAGATAAGAAATATCAAGGGAAAGAAGTCACTGGTGGGAGTAGTTTTTCGGCCCCCTAACAGTAGCTACACTGTAGGACAGAGGATAACTCAAGAAATAATGGAGGCTTGTAAGAAAGGTACTGCAATAATCATGGGCAACTTTAATATTCATTTCGGATTGGACAAATCAAATTGGTAAAGATAGCCTTGAGGACGAGTTCATAGAGTGTATTCAGGATGGTTTCTTGGAACAATATTTTGTGGAACCAACCAGGGAGCAGGCTATCTTAGATCTGGTACTGTAATGTGTAATGAGATAAGATTAATTAATTATCTCACAGTAAAGGATCCTCTAGGAAAGAGTGATCATAGCATGTTAGAATTTCTAATTCTGTTTGAGGGTGAGAAATTTGGGTCAGAAACTAGTGTCCTGAACTTAAATAAAGGCAATTAAAAAGTTATGAACACAGAGTTAGCTAAAGTGGACTGGGAAAATAGATTAAAGGCTAAGATGGTAGATAAGCAGTGGCAGACATTTAAGGAGATAATTCATAACTCTCAGCAAAGATACATTACAGTCAGAAAGAACGACTGTATGAGAAGGATGAACCATCTGAGGCTAACTAAGGAAGGTAAGGATGGTATCAAATTGAAAACAAAGTCACACAATGTTGCCAAGATTAGTGGGAGACCAGAGGATTGGGAACATTTTAAAAACCAGCAAAGGGCAACTAAAAAACTAATAAAGAGAGAGAAGATGGATTATGAGAGTAAACTAGCAAGAAATATAAAAAAAGACAGAAAGAGCTTCTACAGGTATATAAAAAGGAAGAGGGTAGCTAAAGTAAACATTAGTTCCTTCGAGAATGAGACTGGGGAATTAATAATGGGAAACAAGGAAAGCAGAGGCTTTGAATAAATATTTTGTATCGGTCTTCACAATAGAAAACACTAAAAACATCACAATAATAGATAATTAAGGGGCTATAGAGAGGCGGGATCTTAAAACAATCTCTATCACTAAAGAAAAAGTACTCGGTAAAATAATGGAACTAAAGGTGGACAAGTCCCCTGGACCTGATGGCCTGCATCCTAGAGTATTAAAAGAAATGGTTGCAGAGATAGTGGATGCATTGGTTGCAATCTATCAAAATTCCCTGGAGTCTGGAGAGGTCCCAGCGGATTGGAAAACTGAAAATGTATCGCCATTATTTAAAAAAGGAAGGAGACAGCAAACAGGAAACGATAGACCAGTTAGCCTAACATCTATCATTGGGAAAATGCTCGAGTCCATTATTAAGGAAGCAGTAGCAGGACATTTGGAAAATCATAATGCAGCAAAGCAGAGCCAGCATGGTTTTATGAAAGGGAAATCATGTTTGACTAATTTTCTGGAGTTCTTTGAGGATGTAACAAGCACGGTGGTTAAAGGGGAACCAGTGGATGTGGTGTATTTGAATTTCCAGAAGTCATTCGATAAGGTGCCACATAAAAGGTTACTGCACAAGATAGAAGTTCACGGGGTTGGGGGTAATATATTAGCATGGATAGTGGATTGGCTAACGAACAGAAAACAGGGAGTGGGAATAAATGGGTAATTTTTCGGTTGGCAAACGTTAACTAGTGGGGTGCCACAGAGATCGGTGCTGGGGCCTCAACTTACAATCTATATTAATGACTTGGATGAAGACACCGATTGTAATGTAGCCAAGTTTGTTGATGATACAAATATGGGTAGGAAAGCAAATTGTGAGGAGATCACAAAGGGCTCAATTTTGCCAAGCCTGTTTTCTGCAGTATTGCCAGAATTACGTCTGTTTTTCTTGGTCAGAAATGTGCCAAAAATATTTTGCCAAAATTTCCCCGATGTATAATTCAAGTTTGACACCGCGCAGCGTGTCCAGTCACCTCGGGGGATGGAGAATGCTATCTGCGCCAAAAAAACCATGCCGCATCTTCTGCACATGTGCAACAACAAAAAATGAAGTTTTTGATGTTATATCAATGGATGCGGATGTGCAGTACAGCTCCGGGTTGGCAATCGGCCATTTTAGAAGAGCCAGTTGTGTGTGTGAGAAGGAGTGCTGTGTGAAAGCATTGGAAAAATCGGATCTGCAGCAACACAAGATGCAATGCGGTGCCAGGACCAATAATTTCTTACAGGAAGAAGTGGAGGCACTAGTTACTATGATTGAGAACAGATGGCAGGAGCTGGACACCAGCAGAGGTCACATAAAAGTTCCACCAAAAGAAATGAAGAAAAGCTGGAACCAAGTTGCAGAAAATTACTGCGCAATGGGTGACCACCACGAGATCTGGTCGTCAGTGTAAAAATAAATGGCAAGACCTTGGTCAATTAGTTAGTTGTAAGTAATATTTTCATTTATTCAATGGAATTGCAATTGTAAATGTGACCAGCTGTATATATCCAACCCAGCAGAAAGACACCTACTCTAAAAAGTTGCATTTCATCTTTGCAGAGGAAGGTAGCACATAATAAAAGGGAAAGAACTCGAACAGGAGGAAGCCCAGCAAATCTGCAGCCACTGACACCCTTGGAAGAGAGGGTCGCTGCTTTGATGGGTCCTGCCTAGAAAAAAGCAACCACCACTGCACAAGCTGGGCCCACACTTGAGGGAAAGGGTGGTCCTGCAAATTCCACAGTCTGGCTTTGCTAAATGTAATTACTGTGCGAGTTAGCCATGCTTTGGTTCCTGGCGATGTCTCCATCAGCTACGCTTGATGCAATGTGCTATCAATCATCATGTTCGTTCAAATCAATCTGTTGCCTGCACTATGTGAGCCTACTCATGCCATCCACCCTGCCCCCACCTCTGCTGCTAACCATTTGTCTGTATTCTGTTATATTTTTCAGAACTTGAGGCCAACCCTGGCAATGCAGACGAAGATTCAGTCGAGGATGAGCCTGAAGAGACAACTTCTTCCAATTCTACCCTCCAGACCATGAGCATGGGGGTGAGGGATAGAGGGACGGGGTGGAGATGGATGAAGCCCCCGCTGTTTTACTGACTTTGGTGGAGGTACAGGTGCCATCCATTGAGGTGCCAGCCCATCCGTGACTAGTGATTTGAGTGTTGGTGGGACATTCCATGGTTTCCGAACATCCGAGGCTGTGGGTCCCAGTGGTTGGGTGCAGTGAGGCACACCCAGAGCCCCACCTTCTGACACTGTAGTTTCCAGTGGTGTGGTACAGCAAGACACATCCAGGGCTCCACTTTCCGAGGCTGTGGGTTCCAGTGGTAGGGTGTGAGCCAAATCCATGGGGAGGAGGGGAAGGAGAGCTCAACAGCGCTCTCCTGAGGTGCAGGATCTAACAGATGTGGTTCAGATGATGGAAATGAGTGGGGAGAGCATTGACCTTACGCGATCACTCCTGGACATCATCAGTAGGGTGGGTGATGAGGTAGCGGGACTGTTGGGAGAAGTAACAGCAATCTCACAAGAAATGGGGACGATATCAGGGACCATGAGTGAGGAAATATCTCAGTCAGCTGAAAC
Organism: Pristiophorus japonicus; assembly: GCF_044704955.1. Lineage (NCBI taxonomy): Eukaryota > Metazoa > Chordata > Chondrichthyes > Pristiophoridae > Pristiophorus > Pristiophorus japonicus. The sequence continues at coordinate 152,932,170 of NC_091988.1, read as the reverse complement.
CATGTCAGTGACCATGAGGGAGGGAATGTCACAAGTAGCTGATGCGCTGTCAGTGAACATCAGGGAGCGAATGTCAGAGATGGTGCAAACACTATTACTGAATATGAGGGAGAGAATGTCACAGGTAGTTGAGACAGTTTTGCTCAACATGAGGAAGGAATGTTGCAGGTCATTGAGACAGTGTCAGGGCGCATCAGGGAGGGCATGTTGGAGTTTCCTGCTGCAATAAGAGAACACGCGTGGACCCCGCGCTCATTGACAGAATCAACTGTCACTCCCACTCCAATCCCCAGACCAGCCTCTGAAAACCACCAAACCAGGCCCTCCACATTGCCACCTGGGCCCTCCAACTTGCTGCCTGCACACCCTCCTCAACAAGTGACACTACCAGAGATCTTAGAAATAATAAGCTTGGTACCAATCCCAGAAAGATCTGCGGGCAGGGGTGGTGGAGTCGCCAAGAACAAGCGCGGCGGGCAGTCTTAGAATAAGTTGGAGGAGAGATGGGTGCAGCCTTTCTTTGCTGCTGCTGATGTTGTTGTTGTTACTGTTATAACTGTTGTTCTCATATTAAAAATTTTTGTAAGTTATGTAAATTTACAAGTTTAAAAGTTAGTAAGTGAGTTTAAAAGTTAGTAAGTGATCCTAGAGTTTGTAAGTGATCTTGAAATTTATAAGTGATCATAACTGCAAACTTTAAAGTTTGATACAAGAATAATGTTCTTAAATTAAGTTAAGTACAAAGAACTTTGTTAAACTTTTGAATAAAATATATTTTACATTAAATCTGAATCATTTACATAATTTGTTCCATTCTTAACACAACTTTTAGAACTCAAGAATCATCATTTCCATCATTTTTCCATTAACACAACACAACATTACGGAACAGGTCCAAACAGTAAACATGGTGCATGTGGAATAGTTGCTGCTGAGCGTTCAGGTAGCAAGGCGTTCACGGATGAGCTGCTGGCGCAAGATTCGAGCAACCGTTAAAGGGGCACGATGGCCCGCCCTCCTCTGCCATTGTGCTTCGGGTTCAGGTACTTGCATGGCTTCCTCGTCCTCATCCTCCTGCTCATCATCTGCATCTTCCTCATCAACATCAGCCATTCTCATCGCAGGTGGGTCTTCTCCTACCAGCTGCTGCTGCCTCATGATGGCTAAGTTATGCAGCATGCAGCACACAACAGTGAACTGACCGACAGTCTCAGGGGAGTACAGCAAGTAGCCTCCGGAATGGTCCAGGCATCGGAAACGCTGTTTCAAGATGCCAATGATCCTCTCTATGATGTTGCGCGTTGCAATGTGCGACATGTTGTATTCCAGGTCAGCATCCGTCCGGGTTATGCATAGGGGCCATATGAACCAGATAGCAAGACCGTACCCAGCAGCCAGCTCAGCCCTTCTGGCTGCTGCTGCTGAAACATGGCAGATATAACGCTCTCGCTTAGGATGAATGCATCATGCATGCTCCCATGGTATCTTGCATCGACTGACATGTTGCGATGCATGTCGTCACACATGAGCTGTACATTAATGGAGTGGAAGCCTTTTCTGTTCCTGTACATCTTGGAATCTTCCAAAAGTGCTCGCAAGGCGATGTGGGTACAATCAATACAGGCCTGTACCTTTGGGAAGCCAGCAATCCTAGAGAAGCCCTATCACGCATTGCTTGGGCGGTATGGGGAACTTTAGTAATTATTCCTCCATGCATATACTGCAGCTGTCACCTGCCGAATGCAGACATGTGTTGCATGTTGAGAGATGGTGCACACATCCCCAGTTGTAGCTTGAAACGATCCGGAGGCATAGAATGAAAGTACAGCTGTAACCTTCACTTCAACTGACAAAGCAGTCCTCCTGATGCTTTTAGGTTGCAGGTCTGCTTTCACCAACTCACAGATCTCAGTCACAATTTCTTTGCGGAAACGCAGCCTTCGGATACAGTCTGCATCACTCAAGTGCAGGTATGAATGCCTGTCTCGATATACCCGACATGAGTAAGGCCTCCATGTCTGGGCGCAGGGCCGATTCTGACGGCCGACGCTACGACCCCCTCCAGCCCTGCTTGAAGACGTTCGCCGGTGGCTTGTGCGTAAAAAAAAAATAAAACTTCAGAAATCCAAGTCATTTCCACGTACACCGTTGAAAGGTAAAAAAAGTTGAACTTTATTATGGATATTTCAAGTGTTAGTGACTCCCACCAAAAACTATGAAGAAAAATAATGCCGTCTTTCAGCGCTGATTTTTCAATGCGTGCTGCTTTCTGTTAACTCACCAGAAGATTTTTCAGGAGTGGCCAGATATGCCGACCTAGGATAAAAAAATTTGGGGCAAACTGCGAAAAATGCTGAAAACTGCCGTAAACATGTCGTCAGAAAACCTACGGTAGAAAAGTCGTAACTAAACCAATTACACCAGCGCAGATTCCAGGGGGGAACTTGGAATTAAATAATTATGCCAGAAAAAATGGTACGCGCCAAAAAAACGGTGCAAATGACCCGGGAAAATTGAGCCCAAAACAATCTGCAAAGGGATATAGACAGGCTAAGTGAGTGGGCAAATATTTGGCAGATGGAGTATAATGTGGGAAAACGTGAGGTTATCCACTTTGACAGAAATAATAAAAAAGCAATGGAGAGATATTATAAAATGCTGCAGTACAGAGGGACCTGGGGGTCCTTGTGCATGAAACACAAAAAGTTAGTATGCAGGTACAGCAAATAATCAGGAAGGCAAATGGAATGTTGGCCTTTATTGCAAGGGGGATGAAGTATAAAAGCAGGGAAGTCCTGTGAAGGTTGACTTATGAAGAAAGGTTGAGTAGGTTGGGCCTATACTCATTGGAATTTAGACGAATGAAAGGGGATCTTATTGAAACATATAAGATACTGAGAGGGCTCGACCAGGTAGATGCAGAGAGGATGTTTCCACTCATGGGGGAATCCAGAACTAGGGGGCAGAGTATAAGAATAAGGGGTCGCCCATTTAGAACTGAGATGAGGTGGAATTCTTCAGAGGGTCGTAAATCTGTGAAATTCTCTGCCCAGAGAGCTGTGGAGGCTGGGACATTGAATATATTGAGGATGGAGATAGCCAGATTTTTGAATGATAATTGAGCGAAGGGTTATGGAGAGTGGCCAGGGAAGTGGAGCTGAGCCCAAGATCAGATCAGCCATGATCTTATTAAATGGCAGAGCAGGCTCGAGAGGCCAAATGACCTACTCCTGCTCCTATTTCTTATGTTCTTATGTTCTTATGATGTTCTTAGTACATCAAATAAAGTTTTTACCACCACAATTTTACCTGGAAAATATTCCAAGTATTGGTCACTCTTCACGTGAAGAAGTGCTTCCCCAACATCAACCCTCATCTTTAACCAGTTTGTCTCTATGTCCATTTGCCCTATGACCATGCACTAATTTGAAATAGTGCTCAGATTTAGATACTTCTAGAAGATCTTCACTTATTCACTTCCTTTTAGGACTGATGAGTTAAGCCTATCCAATTTTCCTCATAATAGTCCTCTGACACCATTGATTGGTGCTACTTCTGGGTCTTAGATGTTTTCCTTGTGCCTCTGTGACCAGAACTGAATGGTAGAGTGTTCAAGGTGTAGGCTAAACAGAACACTGTACAGCTTCAGGAAGGTGACCACTGACTCATACTGGAGCACCCCACACCTTCTGCTGCTCAGTGCTTTCAGTGGAACAATGAGAGAGACTAGGAGAGAAAGTTAAGGAGAGGAGTGAAATTTGTCTTTGCCGATAGCAACTTGGCAGCTCGTTTTACACTCTGCCCTATTGTCTTTTCCACTGAAATAATTGGGCAGAGAATAAAATGGGCTTCTAATTTGCTGCATTTTAAACTGCCACCCACCCCACCCCTCAAAATTTCTGTACCCACCAATAGCACAAGCACCACAACCAATGAATGATCAGAACTGAAGAGTTGCCTATTTATCTCTCTTGTCTGCTTTTTAAATGCTAATTCAATTTAATGTTTACATTTTCTGTGTATTATTGCTCGTGTGCCTTCAAACAGGAACATTGGTAAAACTGGCAACAGCTTTCCTTCCTGTAACCAGCCTGTGCTGTTTTGTTCAGCTTACGCAAGGTTCTGATTTAAGCAAAGTACAAAAGTGGTGCAGTCCGCAGTAGCCGGTAGGGAGGGTGTTGTACCACCTCTACGGATGTTAGTGCAGTGTGGGCATAATGGTTTTTATTTTGCTATTTTAAAGTTGTATTCTTGATATCTTTGACTACTCAGGTAAAGCTGTGAACAAATATAATGGTAAAGACTTAAGTATTTATTTTACTACTTCGACAGTTCACACAATTAGTTGAGAAAAGTATGTGACACCTACCTGACTCACATGCAAAGGTTTTTGAAGTATCATCACTGAAAATGATGAGTACAGCATGCCTCTTAGTGCCATTTGGTAGCCTTGTCACATTCTTTATATTACTGAGGTCTGTTACCTGAAAGATCAACATTTTGCACTTCAGATTACCGTTTATTACTAAGAAGCCATTTTTGTATAACTGGAAAATGGGGAATATAGCCCCAGAGACATTAAAAAGCACTTTAAAAGCGTTTGGTACAATTTCTATGAGGGAATTATTCTGTTACATTTGCAAGCCAAATAGCAGAGAGCAGAGGTTGCCTAAGGAGACTCTCATACTGGGGAAAAAATGTTTAATAGGAATGATGGAAAACAGAGCAATTACATACATAGCGCATTAGCAAATCATATTAAATCTATTCTATGTTGTATCTGGCAATAAATTGGACAGATCTACATCATAACATTTTACGTTATAATTTCTGTGGGTGGAGACAGAGGTTCTCAAGCTGGGGGCTGCGATGAGGTTATCAGGAGGGGGGGCACGAGGAGGACAGCAGATATAGTGGCCAGAAAATTCCTCAGATCTGTTCCTCATTTGCCAGCATTACCCTGGAGCAAGTGTGGCGGAATCCACATTTGCACGTGTAAATACGGTTTCTGCTACAATTCCGGTAAAGTAATGGTACAAAGCGGGAGAAGAACCAAGCAATTTCCCGGCCAGTGCGATCGAATGACATGATTGGAAAACTCAAAAAGGAGCAAGGGAGCAGAATTCAAGCAGCTAACATAACAAAACGGCTGACGTATTCTGGGTTACCAGCAATATTTAAACTAACATTAATTGTACAAAAATACTGTTTCTTATAAAAGGGGGTGGGGCTCAGCTAAAATTGTTTGGGAACCTCAGGTCTAAGAGAATAGGTATAGCAGGAACAATGGTTAATACAAATTATGGTATTGAGTGACACCAGATCCCACTGCTCATCAGGGTTATGAGATCCTCATCACAAGCCAGATAGCGGTTATAAATCACGCTGTCATGTGTTCTATTTTTATCATACTTCGTTGAGAGATGATGCATTTGAAATCTATTGGAGTAATTTTTCTTTTTAAATAATATATCTTTAGTGAGACAGGAGAGTGGTACAATGGTGCCACTGAAGATGGAAATAAAAGGTCACGTGTAATTATCATACCCGCCGAAGCTACGTTTTCTGCTCTTGCACCTAAAAGTTCACAATGGAAAGGACAGAATGTGTAAATCATGTTGTAATATATTCTGTGCCACATAACTCATTTTTTCAGGAAAAGATTTACTTTACGTAGATTCCAAAACATATCAGTTATTTAATTTTCATTGGATGCATGAATAATTTTCTTGAACATATTGTCGAATTTAAGTCATGTGAAAATAAAGTGTTGGCCTTGCTTCAGCTTGAATTTATGTTCCTTGATCAGGTGCGGCCCTCATTAGTTTTCATTAAGTACTGAAACCTTTGACTTCAGCAGACAATTAAACTCCTACTTGTAGATTTTTCAGTTTCGATCATGGCTTCCTGCTGTGGCAGCTACACATTAGCTCCACTCTAATCTGGCCAGGCTAAGTGCTGACAAGCTTCAACAAAACACCTCGCACATACAAAATGCTGCCTCCATTTCAGATTAGAGAAACCACACTTTATAGCAATAATGGATGAGTGTGTGACCATTTATAAGTCAAGCTGGCTGTTTACGAGAATTTACCGTGTATGGTTCAAAATCTAGTTGATCTACATAAGGTTCTGCCCCTGGCATATTATGAATCATTAACTACTGTTCTGTTCATATGTAACTAAGTCATATGTACGATTCTGGTTGATTCTCATAACTTCTGAATAATATGGCTAACTGCAGAAGAAAATAATATACTAATTCATTATCTAGTATTTTACCATAAAGATTTTAGGAATGTTAAATTGTTTCATTAATCTCCACCTTCCTGCTTCTATTGATCTCATTTAGATTCTCCTACTCGAGAGTAAAAGAATCAGCCAACTCATTGGGGTTGATTGTTGTACACCGCGTATATCAAGTAGGGATTTGTGGAACATTCAGCCTGCCCACATAATGAGGGAGGAAGGGAGGGAGGAGATAAGGAAAGATGGAAAGAAGGAAAGAAAGGAAGGATGAAAGAAAGTTTTGCATTTATATAGCACCTTTCACAAGCTCAAGACACCCGGAAGCGCTTTACAGCCAATGAAGTGCTTTTGAAATATAGTTACTGTTGTAATATAGGAAAGGCAGCAGCTAATTTTCACACTAGATCCCACAAACAGTAATATGATAATATCAAGATAATCTGCTTTATCAGCAATGTTGGTTGAGGGATACATATTGGACCAGGACACTGGGGAAAACTCCTCTGCTCTGCTTTGAGATAGTGCAATGGGATCTTTTATGTCCACCTGAGGGGGCAAATGGGGCTTCAGTTTAATGTTTTATCCACAAGACGGCACCTCCGACAGTGCAGCAATCCCTCAGTACTACACTGGGAGTGCCAGCCTTGATTTTGTCGTAAGCCTGTGGAGTGCGACTTGAACCCACAACCTTTTGACTCAGAAGTGAGAGTGCTACTAACTGAGCCAAGACTGACACTATTTCATGCTTGAATCTTATGATATTCAGGGCGAGCTGCCAGTGCTAATTACACTCCCGATAGGCAGCTTGCAGATCAGCAGAACAGGAAATCTGGTGAGACTGGCGCTATTTAAAGGAAGCCCCGCACTTATTAATGGAGGTGGATACTCGAACTTGTGTATTGCATTCTGCCTCTCCTGCATACTTTTCTGCACTTTCTTCTGCTGGCATTTGCACACTCGGGACCTGCTACCACCCTCACAACTGCTATCTGTTCCACTCAGCCTGCACCCTATGCTAAGATGCCTCACTTCAGAACCCTTTAATAGGGTGCACACAAACCCACTTGTGCTTTCCTTGTAGGACAAGTTTGGACACAACAGGAGGTGGAGTACAAGATCAGAAGGCGATCCTGCCTGACTGCTAATACCAATGGAAAAGGCTGCCAGTGACATAATTGGCAGAGACAGGGTATGCAGCGTTAGACATGGCGAGGATGGAGTCTACACACAGCAGGTGTTTTGGCATCTTTCCTTCCTTTTCTTTTTATGCTGAACTCTCTCACCCCCACTCAGCATGACAACCTGATGATGCATATCACTGGCATTCATTTTATCCCTGCTCCATGCTCCAACATGCTATCCATTCTAATATAAAAACAGAAAATGCTGGAAATACTCAGCAGCGCTATCCATTATCCCTCTTCTCCTTTTCTATGTCCATTAAAAGTCTCAGGCTATGCTGAAGCAGCTGCTGAGAAACTGCACCGCCATTCATTCCAAACCTTTCAAGCACCAGCACAGAAATGAACACCCCGCATATTGTAGATAGTAGGCTAAAGGAGTTTGCACTGGGAAATTCACTGAGCAAGTGCAGTTGGAAAGGACAGCCCAGAAATTAGCTTACTAGGGCAAGTCTTAGCACTGCTGAACAGGCCAGAGATGCAGACTTCAGGGCCCAGCCTTTAAAAGGAGGAGGATTTCTGTGCACCACCAGTTGCTCAAAATATTGGACTGTTTGCCGGGGAGCTTCTGCAGCTTGTTGTAGAGTGTAGAGGTGTCTCTCAAGATCTGGACCTGACCATCTTCTCCATCTTAGCCTCAGTAAGATGATGGATATCTCAATACAAATGCAAAATACTGTGGATGATAGAATCTGAAATAAAGACAGAAAATGATGGAAATCTCAGTGGCAGCATTTGTGGAGAGAAAAAGAGAGCGTTTCAGGTTGATGACCCTTTGTAGAACTGGCAAATGTTCAAAAAGAACAGATCGTAAGCAATGAAAGGCAGAGGGGAAGAAAGAACAAAAGGGAAGTTCTGTGATAGAGTGGAAGGCAGGAGAAATTAGAGACAAAATGGATGATGGGCCGAATTGAAATGGTAGTGGCAGAAGTTAGAGAAAGGTTAGTCTAGAAAGGGTGTGAATGGCAGAATAATGATCAGCTGCCGTTGGAGACAAAGAGAAAAAAAAACATAAGATCGGGGTTGGGGGGAGGGGGAGGGGGAAGCGAGCCAAAAATATGGGCAGATATTATGGTCGGAAATTCTTGAACTTGTTGAGTCCAGAAGGCTGTAAAGTTTCCCCACTTACATTCCCCGCTTCACTCCCACATCTCCATCCTTGGACTCCTACACTGTTCCAAAGAAGCTCAACGCAAGCTCGAGGAGCAGCACCTCAGGAGGAACAGGGAGGAAGCGGGATCCTAACTTAAATATGCAAATCGGGTTCAATTATATCTTCAGGAGCCATTCTACAATTTTAGTTGAAGACCTGAGTGGGGGAGCAGTGGTGGCTTCCCTATCAGACAGGCCTCCCTTGCTGCTGGCTAGCTCCCTTCCGACATTTGCCAAACCCTTCCTCCCCCACGGACACCCGGGGACCGTTCACACAGTTCCAGGGCTAGAGCCTCCTGCCGCCAGATGCCCACAACCAACCGCCAGTCAGCTCGTCAATCTAGCAGAGTGTCGGGCAGGAGTTCAAATGAGGACCTGCCATTAAGATCGGTTTACTTTTATTTTTTCCCCTATTATATATCGAATGGAATATTGGTTATAGCTGCAGCTTAACTCATGACAAGTTCATGTCCCACTGGACTTCCATTGTGACTATTTCTTTACATATGCTAAAAGGGAGGTCATTGGGTCTCATTTTTCACAAACTGAATGGCGGCATGTGATCCCAGAACACTAATAGAAATCCGGAAATTCAAAATAATAAAAAGGAATTTAACTTCTTGAATTGCCTTTAAGCAGTGGTCTTGTGCAGTTTTTCAGCTGCACATTTATTTATTTATTCAGTTGTAAGGTTTTTTGGGATTGTGCCAGTCTTGGAATGCCTTCATTCTATTTAAAAACACATACAGCCACAATATTAGTGTTGACGATTACTCAAACTGCATTGATGAAACAGGGATCCCTATATGTATTATCGCAAACCATAATTCTCCACAACACAATTGCACCTGGTTAAGAAAATATTTGGCAAAAAAAAGCCAGTTATTTACATATAAATTCTTTGTAATCATTCAGTATATTAAGTCTTAGGGGGTGAATGTATCTTGGGTGATAGCACTAAACAGGCAGCATTGCATCAGCCAGCCGCCGTTACACTCCCTGCTCGATATTCAATTCTATAGAAATATAAGGGGCATCTGATACGAAACTGCCCATTATGCACTATTGGCAAAGTCTAATTTCAACATCGTAGAGTTTTAAATAGTTGATACTAGCTGTCCTTCCTGTGCCTTTTAATGTCTCACATGGTAAAGTGAAGAATAACATATTAGCAGCAGCCTCTTAGAAGGGACGTTTTTCTATGACGCAAGAAACACCTTCAAAAAGATTAAGACTGCTACAATATTTCTTCCTTTGTCAAAGTTTCATGCTCTGTCACTTGTACATAGGCTATAATTATCCACTTGGGACCAATGTTGTTTGTTATCCCCAGATGATACATCCCAATGGGAAGACATTTGTTATAGATTAATGTAGCTGTGCAAAGCATGACTAATGTTTGAAAGTTAAATAACTGTCAGCTTTTTTCCTTAATTTATATTATTAATTTTGACAGACACAAGTGAAACATAAGCTTATAGGTGACATCAAGTAACATATCATTAAAAGATGGTGGTGGGGGGGGGGGAAATCTTTACATTTCAGGATTCATTTGGCCGATATTCATCTTTAAATATTTTATAATATTTTCCTTCTGCTTATCAAATACATAGAAGATACACTACAGGCTTTACTAACAATTCAATTTTTTTTAAAAAAAGAGTTCTACATGTACAATTTTAATTTAAATTATACCACAGGTCTTCCTCTCACCTCCCGCCTTCTATCCCTACTTTGTCATCAAGGTACTGGCTCATGCAAAGGAACAATTACAAGGACACTATCTAGTTTTCTGGTGCCTTTCCCAAGTGTTTCATGTGTTCGTCTTGACAGCGAATATCACAAGGCTTTGTGGGGACATCAAAGTAAAGGCCAATCCATCCCTCAACCCAATGTCCACATCCCCCATCAAATCATCCAGTAGAGGCCACAGCACAATAATGCGTATTCTGGCTGATGTATTCCTCCTTCCTACGTCTTTTCCAAGTGCAGCTGTATTTTCACAATGATGAGCTATGCTATAACTACAGAAGACTGGCAATGGTAACTCACAGCAACCAAAGCAGTTTACCTGGGTGTTCTTCTCACCGCCATTTGTGGGATTTTGCCCTACACATAATGGCTGCTGTGTTTGCCTGCACAATAGTGAAGTGGCCTCATTATACATGAAAGGACGGATTTTCGAGGGGTTTGCAACTGGGTTTTCGCTGCGTTTTGACCCTCCACGGCGAAAACCCGGTCGCGATCCTCGGCTCCTTATTTACGACGGCACTTGGAATCACCACTGAGGAGAGCTGCGCAGGACGTGTAACGACTCGGATTGCATTACCGTCCGAGTTTCGGCACTCTCCCAACCCGTACACCATGCCCCGAACACCGACAGGTAAAATCGGTAGCCCTGCCAGCAACGGTAAGTTGGCAAATCTGCAAAAAAGGTAAGTCAAATTTTTATTTTTAAATTAGTTTGCAGCGATTTGTTAGCTAAGGGTCTTGGTAATGTTGTTTGAATGTTGTTTTGAAAGTTTTTTTCCCCTTCCAAGGCCTCTCTCACAGTGCTCCCGGCCCCACACGAAAGTTGGCAAGGATCCCGTTTTTGCGCCACAAATAATTGTGCAACGTCTCCCTTTGCAACCCTGCACAGACCCTAAAGGCTGAAAGTTAGGTCTTAAATCGGTAACGCAGCAAAAACAGTAAATTTCACGTATCACTTACATTTTCACTCAAAAACGGAGAAACCCGAAAATCCAGCCCAAAGTGCTTTAAGATGTTGCGAGCTCTATAAATGCAAGTCTTCATTTTTATTCCCCTGAAGTACAATTCAAAATCCAGTCTCTCACAATCAAAAACATTACAAAGATTTCTTAATCCCATTTAAAGAATTTAATACAAATTCAAAATTTGAAAACTGTGAAATCTACATCTAACTGATGCTTCCCTGTTCAGTTCATAATTGTGTTACACAGAGTGAACTGTAAGATGCTCTAGAACAGTTGAGTATTTTTTTTTAAAAACCTATAAAATGATAAATATTTCCTCCCATTTAATAATGTTCATAATGGACATTTGACATTGTTGTCCAGGCAGATGCCCTTTTAATAATGCTAATTTAAAGTTGTTTAAGATTACTGCAGATTATATATACACGTGTACATTCACACACACACACAAATATTACTGTATTTAGTATTCACGATTTGACTCCTTGCTTTAAATACAAATTTAAACCTATATTTTTGATAATTTGAACTGACAAACCTGGTTGTCACAAGCTTTTCTGGAAGGCAGTCGAAAATTAGATATCAAAGTGTAAAGAATAGCTCGAAATGTGTGGCTATTTGATGCCCATTTCAAAGTGTAGAACTCAGTAGAATTAAGATACGTATTAATAAAACGAGTCTGGAACCCATCCTTATGCCTAATGACATATGCGTAAAGCAGACATACAATGTATATTTTATATTACAAAAATTAAAATACTCGCAATGCATATTGCCTGGACTCTAGAAAACCATTACTGCTAACGCACTCAAAAGTGCAACTACCAATAAGTTGATATAAACAGGCCAACATTCAATTCTAATCCAGGACTAACATTATCTGCACTTTGTAATTCTAACTTGTAATTATAATTCTTTGTAATAAACTTAGTTTACCGAGTGTCTGGTTTATAAAGAACTCCATTTGCACTACCATTTTGTAAGTTTTTTTAAATCTCTGACCATTTCCTGAATACATGTTCTCTAGTGAATAGGCTGGACAGTCAACCTTATTCAAGATCTCTTGTTTATGGTGCTCCTTCTGGAGAAGTTCCTCAACTATTTTCGTAAAGACTGATAACATTAAAGTCTTGCTGATTTAAAAAAAATACTGATCACAAGTATGTCATTTCATGTAACATTTTGGAAACTAGCATATAAAAAAAGTATTTTAAATTAAATGCTTGATTTAAATAGAGTCTTGTGGAGTGGGGCAGAATGGGTATTTTTGAACTCTTATTGTCAATTAACAAAATCTGGTTAAAGCTCACTTCCTTCAGGAATCTTTCCATCTTACCCCTTCCAAACAAAAGCTTTTCACTTATATAATTAGTCGGTGCTTTGTCAGTCATATTTAATCAGCTTTACTATCTTAATGCAACCAAATAACATTCAGACCAGCACAGGTTTGATTTCTGGATTGTTTGGGATAGCAATTCACAGGTATTTACTTATTTACGTTTTGCTCGAGAATGTCACCGGGTGCCAAGCAGGCAATTTTCTGCTACGATATCCTTTATTCTGCCCCAATTATTTTTTCTATCCTCCTGAGATGTGCTGAATTGAGAGAGTAATTTGTCTGGCACATGCAAATGACACCACTTTCCTCTGGTTTTTAATGACTTTTGTTCTGCTCCAGATCTCAGACAGTGCTATTTTTATAGCATTACTGAACTGGACCCATTAACCCTCTATGATCACATTAATAATGGCCAGGGAAATAACTGGAATCAGCTTCAAAAAATTATTGGTTATTACACGCAATGCTTTTGTAAATTTGAAATAAGACTATTCTTAATGGGCAAAAAAAATGCAAGAGCAAAATAATATAGTTTATCCAGGTCCCTGGAAAAAAGGCTCAAGAGCAAGGGATACAGTCTAACATCGCTAAGGGCTTCAAGCTACTTCCATGGAAACTGTAGTCTTATACGATAAGCACCTGATTGAGCCTAATAAGTATTCTAACTTCACCATAGGCTACCCCTTTCACAGTAAAGGAACTACCGCAGTGCCTGTTCTTCTGAGAATTTTAATACAGAGTATGCAAAAAAAATTATATGAAAACCTGAGGCTAATAAGACCTCCTGAATTATCTACTTACTTAAAGTAATAATTATTTAGAAATTGAAGCTTACAACTCCATTCTCAATTCTTAATGGATATTAGTTGTTTTAATGTACATGTTCAGTGGCATATAATTATGTAAAATATATTGATAATCCAACTTGCTTAATGGTCAAAAATCTATCTCTCCTTGCTGTATTGAAGCAAAAAAAAACATTTTTTCACTGGGACTGGAAGTACTAAAATTACCAAATTCGCAGAGTTTGGGTCGACTACGCCTGTATTCACTCGAATTTAGAAGAATGAGAGGGGATCTCATTGAAACGTATAAAGTTGTGACTGGGTTCGATAGACTGGATGCGGGGAGGATGTTTCCCCTGGCTGGGAAGTCTAGAACAAGGGGTCACAGTCTCAGGATATGGGGTAGGAAATTTAGGACCGAGATGAGGAGAAACTTTTTCACTCAGAGGGTGGTGAACCTGTGGAATTCTCTACCACAGAAGGCTGTGGAGGCCAATCACTAAATATATTTAAGAGGGAGATAGATAGATTTCTAGAAACAAAAGGCATCAAGGGGTATGGGGAGAAAGCAGGAATATGGTGTTGAGATAGAGGATCAGCCATGATCATAGTGAATGACCGTGCAGACTCAAAGGGTCGAATGGCCTACTACTGCTTCTATTTTCTATGTTTCTATGTCTGCACAGGAGATCTATACCCAAAACTTGTAAGCCACATGAATAAGCCAGTCAGACTACTTCCATGACATTGTTATTTAGAGTTATTTCCTCTGTTAATATGTTTACCTAAGTTGAAAAATCAGCCATGTATAATTCTAGGCTAAAGGTCAGTTACATTTATTGTTCATTCATTTGCGAGATGTGGGCGTCGCTGGCAAGGCCAGCATTTCTTGCCCATCCAGTTGCCCTTGAGAAGGTGGTGGTGAGCCTCTTTCTTGAACCGTTGGAGTCCATGTGGTGAGGGTATATTACAGAGAATTACATAGGATATACAGCACATAAACAGGCCAGTCAGCCTAACCAGTCCATGCCAGCATTGATACGCCACTTGAGCCTCCTCCCATCTTTCCTCATCTAACTCTATCAGCATAACAGTCTATTCCATTCTCCCTTATCATCATCATCATAGGCAGTCCCTTGAAATTGAGGAAGACTTGCTTCCACTTTAAAAGTGAGTTCTCAGGTGACTGTACAGTCCAGTACAGGGATTACAGTCTCTGTCACAGGTGGAAGGAAAGGGTGGGTTTCGCACACTCCTTCCGCTATCTGTGCTTGGTTTCTGCATGCTTTCGGCGACGAGACTCGTGGTGCTCAGCACCCTCCTGGATGCTTATATGCTTATCTAGCCTCCCCTTAAATGCAGCTATGCTATTCGCTTCAACCACTCCCTGTGGTAGCGAGTTCCACATTCTCACCACACTCTAGGTAAAGAATTGCTTACTTGATTTCTTGGTGACTAACTTATATTGATGGCCTCTAGTTTTGCTCTTTCCCTGAAGTGGATGAAAGGATGTTACCCCTCATGGGGGAATCTAAAACTAGGGGGCATAGTATCAGAATAAGGGGTTGCCCATTTAAAACAGAAATGAGGAGGAATTTCTTCTCTGAGGGTCATGAATCTTTGGAATTCTCTACCCCAGAGAACTGTGGAGGCTGGGTCTTTGAATATATTTAAGGTAGAGATAGACAGATTTTTGAATGATAAGGGAGTTAAGGGTTATGGGGAGTGGGCAGAGAAGCGGAATTGAGGCCAGGATCAGATCAGCCATGTTCTTATTGAATGATGGAGCAGGCTCGAGGGGCCAAATTGCCTACTCCTGCTTCTATTTCTTATGTAAGTGGAAACACTCTCTCTGTATCTACTCTGTCAAAACCTTTCATAATTTTAAAGACCTCAATTAATGCAACCTTTCATAATTTTAAAGACCCCTCAGCCTTCTCTTTTCTAGAGAAAAGAGATCCAGCCTGTTCATCCTTTCCTGATAAGTATATCCTCGCATTTCTGGTATCATTCATGTAAATCTTTTTTTCACCCTCTCCAGTACCTCTTTATCCTTGTTATAATACAGAATTGTACGCAATATTCAAAAGTGTGGTCTAACCAAGGTTCAATACAAGTTTAGCATAACTTCTCTACTTTTCAATTCAATCCCTCTAGAAATAACCCCCTAGTGCTTGGTTTGCTTTTTTTTAATGGCCTTGTTAAACTGTGAAGTATTCCCACAATACTGTTAGGTAGGGAGTTCCAGGATTTTGATCCAGTGACGATTAAAGAACGGTAATATTTGTCCAAGTCTGGTCACAAATACTTCAATCTTGCAACATCCTTCACTATTATTTTAATATATATTTCAACAAAAGGAAAATCTCAGTGCGGTTTACAATACGGCTAAAGTAACCTAACAGGGCAATTTAAGATTGATGGGTGTCAACAGCAAATCCTGCAACACGCGACTACTGACTTACAGAATCCACAGATTTGTATCCCGTAAGTAAAAACTACCAGTATTTGCAAAGAATGGAATAAAGTGGTTATATATCAAAATATTTTGATGAATAGCTCAACACATATAAAAGGAAACAAAAAGGTTAACAATATTAAGTGTATCAGTGTCAACAATGTCACGGAGATAGATTGTGATCGTGACATGTTTACTCAATTTTATACACTACATCAATTTTACAGCCTCAAGTGGCATTTCAGGATGAAAAACTGTGACAGATCAAGTCCAACCCAGGAACATTGCAACAAGGCAAAATGATAGTTCATCATCTCAAGCTGCATCTTCTGAATTCTTCAGATGTGCTACATTGGAAACCTAAACTCGTGGTTGAGTATCAACATTTTGCAAACTATTTCAAAAAAATTCATAAAACCAAGATCAACTTAACAAAATATTTCTGTTTAAACTTTGATGGGAATGCAGTGCTTTCAAGGGACTTTACATTAAGTGCTTCAGTAATTAAGTAAAAATCACAGTCCATGCTTCTTAGTGTGTGCTCATCAGCAGTAATGAAATGTGATGGCTTATTAAGTTGCATTTAGCATTGGTTATATTGGTGACACAATGGACCCTACGAGCCTAACTCCCTCCTTAACTCCCAAGTTTCAAAGTTGTCACTTTCTTAAAAGTAATCCTTTATTAGCACTACATTCTCCGCAGACAGGTCATCAATTTTCCTGTTAGCTCTTTGCCAAGTTTTCACAAAAGATATTGTTGGGTTGTGTAACTACTGCATTATTGAAATGATAGCATCTGAGCAAATTAATGTTCAACATTAGTCAGCTCATTCCCAGGAGCTTAATGTATGACCACACACACTTCATTGCCAGTAACAGGTGAAACTATCAAAATGAATTTCAACCAGCCTGTACTAGGTCATAGTTACAAATAGTTGGGGGAAACAGAGTAGTGGTGAACGGTTGTTTTTTTTTTTAGACTGGAGGAAGGTATAAAGTGGTGTTGCCCAGGGGTTGGTACCAGGAACAACTGCTTTTCTTGATATATATTAATAACTTAGACTTGGTGTACAAGGCACAATTTCAAAATTTGTAGATGACACAGAACTTGGAAGTATAGTGAACAGTGAGAAGGATAGGGATAGAATTCAAGAAGAACATAGGCAGGCTGGTGGAATGGGTGGACATGTGGCAAATGAAATTTAACACAGAAAAGTGCGAAGTGATACATTTTGGTGGGAAGAACGATGTGAGGCAATGTAATCTAAGGGTACAATTCTAAAGGGGGTGCATGAACAGAGACCTGGGGGTATATGTGCACAAATCATTGTGTGTGGCAGGGCAGGTTGAGAAAGCGGTTAAAAAAGCAAACAGGATTCTGGGCATCATAAATAGAAGCAGAGAGTACAAAGCAAGGAAGTTATGATAAACCTTTATAAAACACTGGTTTGGCCTCAAGTGGAGTATTGTGTCCAATTCTGGGCACCGCACCTTAGGAAGGATGTGACGGGCTTAAAGGGGGTGCAGAAAAGATTTACAAGAATTGTTCCAGGGATGAAGGACTTCAGTTACATGGATAGACTGGAGAAGCTGGGGTCGTTCTCCTTTGAGCAGAGAAAGTTGAGAAGAGATTTGATAGAGGTGTTCAAAATCATGAGGGGTCTAGACAGAGTAGATAGAGAGAAACTGTTCTCTTTGGTAGAAGGGTTGAGAACCGGAGGACACAGATTGGCAGAAGAACCAAAGGTGACACAAGGGAAAACGTTTTTACGCAGCGGTTTCTGGAATGCACTGCCTGAAAAGGTGGTGGAAGAAGATTCAATCATGGCTTTCAAAACGGACTTGGCACAGTACCTCAAGGGAAAAAAAATGCAGGGCTACAGGGAATGGGATTAGCTGAAGTGCTCTTGCTGAGAGCCAACGTGTGCTCGATGGGCCAAATGGCCTCCTTCTGTGTTGTAACCATTCTATTTCTATGATTCTATACAGTGAAATAAGCAGTCAAACATAATATGACAATTAAAAATTTAGCAATCTAAATGTATTAACTATCAAAATAATTAAGCAACATGCCATTTATGACCAAACAAATATATATAAAAAACAAGATTTGGAGCTTGGTTCTTGATTTTTTTTTTTAAAGTGTGTGAAAAAGCCTACTTTATGCTGGTTATATTTGGTGGGTTTCTTTTCTCCCTATTTGACAAGAGGTCTTTAAAATTATGAAGGGGTTAGATGTAGAGATGTTTCCACTTGTTGGGGAGTCCAAAACTAGGGGCTATAAATATAAGATAGTCATTAATAAATCCAATAAAGAATTCAGTAGAAACGTCTTTACTCAGAAACTGTATAGAATCATAGAAATAGAATGGTTACAACACAGAAGGAGGCCATTTGGCCCATCGAGCACACGTTGGCTCTCAGCAAGAGCACTTCAGCTAATCCCATTCCCTGTAGCCCTGCATTTTTTTTCCCTTGAGGTACTGTGCCAAGTCCGTTTTGAAAGCCATGATTGAATCTTCTTCAACCACCTTTTCAGGCAGTGCATTCCAGAAACCGCTGCGTAAAAACGTTTTCCCTTGTGTCACCTTTGGTTCTTCTGCCAATCTGTGTCCTCCAGTTCTCAACCCTTCTACCAAAGAGAACAGTTTCTCTCTATCTACTCTGTCTAGACCCCTCATGATTTTGAACACCTCTATCAAATCTCTTCTCAACTTTCTCTGCTCAAAGGAGAACGACCCCAGCTTCTCCAGTCTATCCATGTAACTGGTTAGAATGTGGAACTCAAAGCTACATGGACTGGCTGAGGTGACTAGCATAGATGCACTTAATGGGAAGCTAGATAAGTACACGAGGGAGAAAGGAATAGAAGGATATGTTGACGTGGTTAGAGGAAGAAGAATGGGAGGAGGCTCCGGTGGAGCATAAACTCTGGCATAAATCTGTTGGGATGAATGGCCTGTTTCTGTGCTGCAAAATTCTTTGTAATTCGATTTTCTTTCATCAAAATAACCTGTGTAATAGGGTTTTATTGGTCAGGAGTGCAAACTTGTTAAGACTATGGTCACCTCTGCACATGTGATCACTGCACTCATTTTCCAATCAGCCACTTTTTAAAATTCCTTTCCAGACATTATGGGCACCAAAAGTGCACCTAGAAAGAAAGACTTACATTTATACAACACCTTTCACGATCACTGGATGTCTCAAAGTGCTTTACAGCCAATGAAGTACTTTTGGAGTGTAGTCACTATTGTAATGTGGGAAATGCAGCAGCCAATTTGCACACAGAAACTCTCACAAACAGCAATGTGATAATGACCAGATAAACTGTTTTTGTTAAGATGAGTGTGGGATAAATATTGGTCAGGACACCTGGGATAACTCTCCTGCTCTTCTTCAAAATAGTGCCATGGGATCTTTCATATCAACCTGAGTGAGCAGACAGGGCCTCAGTTTAACATAACATCTAAAAGACAGCACCTCCACCAGCGCAGCACACGAGTACCAACCTAAATTTATGTGCTCAAGTTCCTGGAGTGGGATTTGAACCCACAACCTTCTAACTCAGAAGTGAGTGTGCTACCCACTGAGCCACAGCTGACACCTAGGAGAAAATTGAATGGGAATGTCAGGGTATTGATTTGAACTTGGGTTTCTAGCTGGGGCTGGAGTGCTCTGTAGTTGTATAACTGCAAAACCAGTGATGCAGATTTTGTTTGTTTGTTGACATCAACTTATGTCTTGAATTTAAAAATAAAACCTAAGTGAAGCTTTATAAGTATATCTGTAGATCATATTCAGGAGTAACAGGATTGGGAATAGATCTGTTTATCTGTGTTTTGTTTCCCAGCAGCTATGTCAATCATTCTTAGCTGTACTATGCTACAAGTTACATGCAAAGGATCCAAGCCTTGCAAAATCTGCCCTGACACAAACCTCAGAATGCAACTCTGCACAGCGTGACACTTCTGTTCCCAGCACTTTGTTCCAATACATTCTCTGAGTGAGAGTTCTTAAATGTACCAAGCTGAAGTGCATTTTTTTTTACTCTGACCACTTGGCTACTGGAATGTCAGAGACAGATTCAAGCATGGCAAGAATGGTGAAAAGATAATTCTCTTATCACATTGTCTTGTTCTTTCATCAGTTTGAAGTTTTATAAATGCTAGCATGTTGTGAATTCTACTTTTTTTCGATCGAAATTCCACAATTGAATTGTTTGCTCAAATCAATAGGATTGGAACATTTTTCTCATAACATTTTGTCCATATGTTAGAGTGACTGATCCTCCAACCTGCTGAGAAAAGTGTTTTTAGTTACCTGACGCTTTAATTCTGGTATCAGTGGGCCACTTTTGCTGTGTGGGAAATGGCAGGCTTCTCTATGCTGCCCAAGTCTTGACAGACATGACCAACCAATAATTATCTGTGCTATTGCCAATCCACCGTGTTTATTTGAAAGTTCTCTTCAATTAAAAACACTCTTTTTTTGGTAACGACAACTGAATTATACAAGGCCAAACAAGTGATGAAGACAGTTGTCGAAGCTGATGGAAAGGTTTTAACCCTGAAGGATGCATTGGGCAACTTCAGCATTCTATAAACAGAGGAGGAATACTTTAGAATATGCAGGCTGGAGAAGCCACATCTTGCTCCTGGCATAATATAAATCAGAAGCTATTAAAGCCAATGGAGTGGCTAAAGATACTTCACACCAGACCATATCTTCTGCGACACTGGAGAGACATAGTTGGGTTGTGGTGCCCTTCAAGGTAATAATCACAGCAGTATCAAAAGAGCTGTTGCCATGGGTATGACAGCAACACAAGAGCTACTGCAGCTGCACCTCAACATGTTGTGTTAATTCAATATGTCAAAATGCAATGCCGGCAGCAAAATTTTACATACTGCTCCTGGCCGTGGTCATCTGCCAGGCTGTTTTAGGGAGGGAGGAACTTAATACAATCACTATCACTAATGAAGTAGTACTCAGTAAAATAATGAGACGAAAGGCAGACAAGTCCTCTGGACCTGATGGCTGACAGTCTAGGGTTTTAAAAGAAGTGGCTGCAGAGATAGTGGATGCATTGGTTGTAACATACCAAAATTCCCTGGATTCTGGGGCGGTTCCAGCGGATTGGAAAACCGCAAATGTAATGCCCCTATTTATAAAGGAGGCAGACAAAAAACAGGAAACTGTAGACCAGTTAGCCTAACATCTGTCATTGGGAAAATGCTAGAGTCCATTATTAAGAAAGCAGTAGAGGGACATTTGGAAAAGCATCATTCCAGCAAGCAGAGCCAGCATGGTTTTATGAAAGGGAAATCATGTTTGACTAAGTTGCTGGAGCACTTTGAGGGTGTAACGAGCATGGTGGTTAAGGGGGAACCAGTGGATGTGGTGTATTTGGATTTCCAGAAGGCATTCGATAAGGTGCCACATAAAAGATTACTGCACAAGATAAAAGTTCATGGGGTTAGCATGGATAGAGGATTGGCTAACAGCAGAAAACAGAGAGTTGGGATAAATGGGTCATTTTCTGGTTCACACAGTGACTAGTGGGATGCCGCAGGGATTGGTCCTCAACTAATTACAATCTATATTAATGACTTGGATGAAGGGACCGAGTGTAATGTCGCTAAGTTTGCTGATGATACAAAGATGGGTGGGAAAGCAAATTGTGAGGGGGACACAAAAAACCTGCAAAGGGATATAGACAGGTTAAGTGAGTGGGCAGAAATCTGGCAGGTGGAGTATAATGTGGAAAAATGTGAAGTTATCCACTTTGACAGAAAAAAATAGAAAAGCAAATTACAATTTAAATGGAGAAAAATTGCAAAGTGTTGCAGTACAGAGAGACCTGGGGGTCCTTGTGCATGAAGCACAAGAAGTTAGTATGCAGGTACAGCAAGTAATCAGGAAGGCAAATGGAATGTTGGCCTTTA
The DNA here is from genome assembly GCF_044704955.1 of Pristiophorus japonicus. NCBI lineage: Eukaryota > Metazoa > Chordata > Chondrichthyes > Pristiophoridae > Pristiophorus > Pristiophorus japonicus. The sequence goes on along the minus strand of NC_091988.1, from coordinate 152,910,339 downwards.
TTACACGGGGGATGGAGTATAAAAGCAGAGAAGTCCTGCTACAACTGTACAGGGTATTGGTGAGGCCTAACCTAGAGTACTGCGTACAGTTTTGGTCTCCATATTTAAGGAATGATATACTTGCATTGGAGGCTGTTCAGATAAGGTTGACTAGGTTGATTCTGGAGATGAGGGGATTGACTTATGAAGATAGGTTGAGTAAATTGGGCCTATACACATTGGAGTTCAGGAGAGGTGATTTTAACAAAACATATAAGATAATGAGGGGGCTCGACAAAATGGATGCAGAAAGGATATTTCCACTCATAGCGGAAACTAAAACTAGGGGACATAGTAAAATAAGAGGCCCCCTCCCCCCATTTAACACCGAGGAGGAATTTCTTCTCTGAGGGTAGTAAATCTATGAAATTCTCTTCCCCAGAGAGCTGTGGAGGCTGGGTCATTGAATATATTTAAGGAGGAGGTGGACAGATTTTTGAGTGATAAAGGAGTAAAAGTTTATGGGGAGCAAGCAGGGAAGTGGAATTGAGTATAATCAGATCAGCCATAATTTTACTGAATGGCGGAGCAGACTCGAGTGGCCAAATGGCCTACTCCTGCTCCTATTTCTTATGTTCTTATGTTTATTCAAATGAAACACTGCCCCTTGAATGCTGAAGCTCGAAAGGAGAGCTAACCATTTCTTGCTCAAACTGGGCTGTTGGAGCATACATTATGCCATAGGAGAATTTTGATTTGCCTGTTGGCATCCCAGTGCATAGTTTTCAAGTCATTCCTCAACCCAGCAAATACTAGGATCAATTTTGAGAGTGATCTGTCAGAGTCATGGTTGTCTCCGGATGCAGGCTGCATTCTGTTGTTACACTGCCCAATAGCCAACGGAAAGCATATGTGATGGCAACTTTCGCCAAGATTGCATTCCATTCTCCTAGCCAGAAGAACAGTGGTATGTATTATGTCTATATGCAGGGAAATATGCAAAGATATGTAAAATCAAATGGGAAAACGTACATGAATTATGTGAAAGTTTCACAGAATCACAAAGTGACCACATTTCTCAAAAGTAATTGGGATAACATACTATAGGTTTCGTGACTTTCTTTGTGTCATAAGATCAAATATTCCATTACAAGCCAATTTAAGAATTGATTCTTTGCTCCTAAACCCAGTGACACAAGAACAAAACAGAAGCTGGAGGAATGGAAAATATGACTAAAATCCACATAGTGAGACGTTCACGACCTTTGTGTCAACTGCAATCTTCCAGCAGACCTTTTAGACCTAGCATTGTTTTGTTTTTAAAAAAACTTGCAGAAAATCTGCCATCTAGTGTGTAATGTTTATCTCACCAATTACGTAGCTTGAGTAAATGAAAAAAGAAAAAAGTCAATAAAGCAAAATGTTTACAGGACTCTCAAAATATTGTTTTGCAATTCAGTCAAGTCGATTCAGCCCTCACTGCTTTTCCAACATTCGTCCACAGTTATGCCCAATCCCTTGACTTTGCTTTTAACCCTCCAAGGTCATGGTCGTAGATAAGGGTATTTCCTTACTTTTTTCATCCTTTTCTGCCTCAAAAACCTCTACTTTTATATTAACCCTCCCCTCCCCCCCCCCCCCCCCCCCAAAGTAACGGTCCTCCTACTTGCCTCACCAACATCCGTCGAACTCCTCCTCTGGTCTGCGTTAAGCTATGTTGGCCTTTCTTTTGACCTGTTCAACAATTAGTTTGCCTCTCCTTTGGATACCTTCATCTTCACAAGCTGCGAATTAACTCTCGCCCTCAATGCTCCCTGCAGCACTTCAGCCGCCTGCGCAACTTCAAATTTGAAGGTGCCATAATCATGAATGGCCTGGCTTTCCATTACCAGACCTGGTTCAACTACCTCAAGCTGCATCATGTCCCCCTCTCTGTGCCAAAATATCCCACTACTGTAGAATCAGCATGCAGAGCAAGAATCATTCCAAACGTTTCTTCTACACCAAAACTCCTGACTGCTCTAACCTGCTCCTTTTATAATCAGCTCTGACACCCGATGCAGAGAGCTCACAGAATTTCTCATCCCTGAAATTAAGGCCATCCATTCAGCTACCTATGCTCCCTTTAGCTAATTCTAAATTATTACTTTGTATCCGATAGTTACTTTACAATATTAGTTATCATTTGTACTTCCTGCCGAACTCTCAAAATTAAATGCACTACTTATTGTGGTAGCCTGACTCCCTTTTAGATAAGCCAATAGCTTTCCTCTGTGCCTCTCTTGGCATCCTACGAAGGGCCCATCGAAGCACTCACCACTGCCTCCTTCGGAGCAGCAACCCAATTGTCCCACCCTACTCTCTCGCCGACCTTCCCGGCCAGCACGCCCACTGGGAGCTAATCTTGCCAATCTCCTCCTCTCCCCCATCCCCCCACCACCCCAGCACTGACCCAGTAGACGCTGGCAGTAGGGCAGTCATCCCCCTCCAGAATATCCGTTCACTTGCATAAAAGGCCCTTGCGATCCATGAGCTTATCGTGGATGATGGCATCGACATCATGGCCCTGACGGAAACCTGGTTGAGAGGCGAATACACCTTACCTTTAAATGAAGCCTCCCCGCTTGGCTATACCTTCCACCCTTGCCCTGCTCAGACCGTGGTGGTGGTGGTGTGGCTCTCATCAGCAAATCACACTTTGGGCTGTCCCCCTACTCCTCCGGGACTTTTTCCTCCTTTGAGCATCTCACCTTATCCCACCCCTCTCACCTTTCATTTAAAATTCTCATTCTCTACTACCCACCCAACTATCATTAAAAAATGTATTACCGATATTTCTTCACTGCTTTCCTCCCGAAGAAACGAGAGCGAACGACTTCTCATCCTCAGTGATTTCAACCTCCATCTCAATTCATCATGCTCTCTCTCTCTTCTGAGTTCACTAGTCTCCTATCCTCCCTTAATCTCTCCCTCTATGTAAACTCCCCAACCCATATTCATGGCCACTCCCTCGACCTTGCCATCTCCCGTGGCCTCTCTACTCCCATTGTGTCAATCGCAGATAAGACCGTCTTTGATCACTTCCTCATATCGCTCTCCAAGCACATCCCCTTTCCAACCAGTCCCCCCACCCCACCCCCAACCCTACCTCCTTCTGTGTCCACCCCTGGAAAAAACTCTCTCCCAACTGCTCATCTGAACTCCCAACTGTCCAGTCCCTGGGCCTCGATTTACCATGACATTTCTGCAGCTGCCGAACTGTCAACCACACCCTCACCATGACCGTTTAATGCCCTAGTTCCTATTAAAACAATTACTCCCTCCCACCCTGGCCATTCCCCCTGGTACAGCCCTCTTCTTCACTCCTGTAAGTCCAAGGGACGCAGACTTCAACAGATATGCAGACAACTGGTTTAGCCATTCATTACCAGATCTGGCTAGACTACATCAAGCATTATTGGATCCTGCTTTCAGCTGCTTAAATTGCAAAGATAAACCCCAGCTTGTATTCTCCACTGCTAACCATCTTCTTAAACCCCGCTCCCCTATCTCCACCCTCACCTCCAATAATAAGTCCATCAGCATCACAATAATAAGTGTGAGGAGCTGATGGACTTCTTTGTCTCTAAGTTTGAGACTATCCTCTGCCTCTGCCCCTTCCTTTCCTTCCAGTAGCACACCGGGCCAAACTTCCTCTAAGGATCCCTCCTGCCCTAGCCCTGACCTCACATCTTTCTCCAGTTTCTCTCTGATCTCCTCTCATGACCTCTGCAAGCTCATCTTGTCCACAAGACCCACTTCCTTCTCCCTTGACCCTATTCCCACCAAAGTGATGACCATCCAACTTCCTTTTCTGGCTCCCATGTTAGCAGACATTGTTAACAGTTCTCCCTCCTCAGGAACTGTCCCCCTCAAACCCGCCGTCATCACCCCTCTCCTCAAAAAAAACAACCCTTGACCCCTCCATCCTTGCAAACAATTGCCCTATCTCCAACCTCCCTTTCCTCTGCAAAGTCCTTGAACGTGTTGCCGCCTCCCAAATCTGTGCCCATCTTTCCTTCACCTCCATGTATGAATGGTTCCATGGTCTCTAAAATGTTCTCTAAATTTTCAGACTGTCGTCAGTCATCCAGTTCTGGATGAGCAGAAATATTGGAAAGACCGAAGCCATTGTTTTCAGTGCCTCTCCACGAACTCCATTCCCTTGACACTGACTCCAAACCCTCTCCCAACTTCTGTCTTAGGCTGAACCACACTGTTCACAACCTTGATGTCGTCAGTGAGTTTTCGACCACATATCCGCAGCACAACAAAAAACAGCAATTTCCACCTCCGTAATATCGCCTGTCTCCGCCCTTGCCTCAGCTCATCCGCTGCTGAAACCCTCATCCATGCCTTTGTTACCTATAGACTTGACTATTCCAATGCACTCCTGGCTGGCCTCCCACATTCTACCCTACGTAAACTTTAAGTGATCCCAAACTCAGCTGCCCATGTTCTAACTTGCACCAAGTCCCGCTCACCCATCAGCCCTGTGTTTGCTGACCTACATTGGCTCCCGGATAAGCAACGCCTCGATTTCAAAACTCTGATCTTTGTTTTCAAAACCCTCCATGGCCTTGCTGCTCCCTGTCTCTGTAATCTCCTCCAGCCGCCCCCACCACCCCCCCCCAACCCGCCACCGCCCGAGATGTCTGTGCTCCCCTAATTCTGCCGCCTTGAGCATCCCTGATTATAATCGCTCAACCATTAGTGGCAGTGCCTTCTGTTACCTAGGCTCTAAGCTCTGGAATTCACTGCCTAAGCCTCCTGACTCTCTACCTCTCTCTCCTCCTTCAAGACACTCCATAAAACATACCCCTTTGACCAAGCTTTTGGTCACCTGTCCTAATTTCTCCTAATGTGGCTCGGTGTCAAATTCTTTTTCTCTTAATACTCGTGTGAAGCGCCTTGGGACGTTTCACTACGTTAAAGGTGCTATATAAATACAAGTTGTTGTTGTTGCATACAGATGTGTGTGCATGATATTAGGTTTGGGCAATTGTGTAGACCAGAGTGTAGTTACTGAGGTAACAAACTTCATTTTACACTGTTAAAAAAAAAATGCATTGGCAGACTATATTTTGACCATATATTTATAATAAATGATCATTTTCACTAGAAATAATAAGACCTATTGTGCCAATTGGGAGAAGGGGACTGTTATTTTTGATGACACCCTGGATTGGTCAATGGGAAATGCCATGACTGAATCATTAAGAAAGGACAACACATCGGAATGATGGTTAACAGCTCAGTGTCACAGGAACTATAATGTTATTTATTAATTTTTTGTAACAGAATTCTGAAATATCTCTGGCCATGATTATTGGAACAGATAACTGAAATATTAAAATATAAGTGGTATTTAAAGGTCACGATTTCTCTTCAGTAGCAAAACATTCCAATGCAGAAAGAAATATACTTTGGCAAATGTGAACTTCATGAAATCAGATGGGAAATGGTACTGAAGATTCTGGATAAAGCTTCCTGTATTGTTCATGTGTTGCTCGTGGCAATGGAACTTCTGTCTCTTACTGCATGGAATGTATGAACACAGAAGCAGCCCATTTGCTCCAGACATCATTTAGTGAATTTGGAACATGATTAATCTTTAGGGAGCTTGCATTGAATCAACAATAATTTTACACTTTGGGAATGAAGAACTGTAACAAAACCTTTACTTATTATCCTCAATGAATTGCACTGTTTTCATGAATGATCTAATGGAGAAACTAGAGATAGATATTGTTCATTGTTACGTGCATCAATCAACAGCAAGAGATTAAACAGTTATGTCATGTTTCAAGATTTTTTACTTTTTTTCTCTAGAAGAAATTTTGGGCTAATTTACTTTAAAATATTAGCCCTGAATTCACGGTTGGAGGGGTACCAGAAGAATACACCACCAAATTGAAAAAAAATCTGAATTTACCTGGTGTCTCGAGAGCTTCAGACTCTTGCAATCCAGGGCCTGCAAGCGTACGCTTGCATAAAGGCCCATGGATCCCATGGGCATAAGTGGTTCACAAGCATCCATGGGATCTTGTGGGTCAGGCCAACCAATCAAAAAGATTGATTCCATTTACTTACGGAATCCATATAAGCATATTAGAAATCCCCAAATAAATTACAATTCCGACCACTTAAATAAAAATAAATGATCACCTGTTCAAAATTAATTAAAAAAACCTTTAAGCATTTAAAATAAAAATGTAATATTTTGGCAAATGAATCTAAACATTTTAAAATGGGCCACCTAAACTAATTTTAAATTTACATGCATGTGTAAATCATTTTAAAAAATTGTATTTTAACATTTATTTTAACACTTACCCTGGGAAAAGGCAGCCTTGTGCCTGCTTTTACCAAGCGCAAGGGTTTTGTGGGTATTCACTGGGCAGTAGTTGGGCAAATAGCCTCACTCTGCACCAGCAAAAGTGAGGGCCCAACTTTGCCCAACCCTTTCTTTCAGTGCACTTACTTTAAGTGCGCTGACTTCGCACGCTGGAACGGGCAGCGAAAAAAAGGGGCCCCATCCTGGCCGCTCTGCCAAGCCCCCGGAGTCTCGGCGTAGCGTGCATTCTGAAGTGGGGAGTGGAGCAACAGGCCAGTGCCGAAAACAGTGCTGGCACCTGTGCGCATGCGCAGTGAAGTCTGTGCGCATGCTCCTGCCCTCCCAGCGTGTCCTGTGGGCTGTCAGCAGGACCCGATGCTCGCAGCCCCTATCCCCAGCCGAAGGGATGCCCCGATCTTCGCCGCACCCTATCCCGGCCGAGTGGCCTCCTGCACTGGCTGCCGGCCCGCTGACTTCCCGGGTGAGGTAGGACTTCGGTTTTATTTTTTATTTATTGGTTGTGCTTGAGAGTTTTGAGGGGGGGGGAGAAAGCGTGTTTGGGGTGGGGGGGCGGTGAAAGAGTGTTTTGGTGGGGGGGGGGGGAAGAGAGTGTTTTGGGGGAGCGGTGAAGAAAGAGTGTTTTGTATACCAGCATCTCTCTATCTGTGGCTACCCCCGCCCCCACCCTCCACCCCCGTGACATCGCGGCCATCAGCACGCATTCCTCCGGTAGGACTTACTTAATTTTTATTAGTATTTTAATTGTTTCAGCTTTTCCTTGCAATGTTTGGTGCTTGGTTGTTGAGGTCCTCTCCAGTTCCCTTCCCTCCCCTATCCCTGCCCTAATGTCTGCCGAACGTGCACTGCTTTTTCTTCACTGCCTGCAAGGTTTTTCAGAGCTGGCCACATACGCTGACCTAAGTCGATTTGGAGTAAGTTTTTGCTGGCCAAAGTAGCATAAATGGCCAAAACTGCCGTAAGTGTCTGAGAACAGCCCCTTTTGAAAAAAAAACCTAAAAAAAATCGTACCTAACTGACTTACTCTGGAGCAAATTTTTGGGGAAAATGGCATTTTTTAAACTTACACCAGAAAAAACAACTTACTCCAAAAAAATTGATGCAAGTCATGGCCAAAGTTGGGCCCTGAATTTGTAGTGGATGTGAAGGCTCTGTCCAAGTTCCAGGTTTTCGTGTGTGCACAGCGCATACAGGAATCGGGAACTTGCGGGCCATTCTGAAGGCTTCCGACAACATAAGTAATTTTAGGCCCATTGCTGTTAACTTAAATTTACCGTACAGTAGATTAAATCCACACAACGCACCAGCTATTTGGAAAGCATATTCAACCCAATAGGTGAGACTAGATGAAGTGGTTGAAAGAATTGTGGTTTTTGCATAGCATGGCTGTTTGAGACAATCAGATTCATTAGTACTTGCTATTGACTTTCAAACATGTAATGTTAGAATGGCCTCTTTCATTTGATTCCAGTGAGAGGTAGCTGTCAGGGATTCAGGAGGGTGGTCACAGTTTTTATTGATAACACATCTACCCAGTTTTTGACATGGAGCTGGGGGAGGGTGAGAGATCAAGTCTTTGCTTTCCGGTCCAGTTAAAAAGTGACACTTTGCAGAAGTTAGAAGTGGAAAACAGTCACAACTCGTTTACAGGGGCAGAGGGGCATAATTGATTATTTTTGATGTTGTGAGGAATCAAAGAGATTAGACTGAATTTCGCTGAAAATTGAATTCCATTCATTGAATATCACATTTTAAATAGAATAGTCTATTGGTTATACAATTGACCTTATTTTATTAGTGTTTATCAGTCAGTCACCCAGAAGATAGGAGAAACACATGGGGGCACATGCGAGATTATAGTATCCAGGACACATGAGTAGCTTCACTATTACAACCCCCAAGTCATGCTATCATATGACTAGATGCTGGGTGTAAAGGTAAACTCCAGATAATAGGGGATATGGGGTCCGCTTATAGGCTCCTAAATGCAAGAGAACATCAAGTGCAAAGTTGAAATTTGTAGAAGGTTCCATCAATGTGAACTGGCCTCTCTCTCTGGAAACTTGATCCCATGTATTTTTTGTTGATGTATAGGGTTCTAAATATGAAATAAATAAATGATGGCCAATTCAGAGAGATGAGCTTATGTTAATAGATTGTTTTGGCTTCTATGTAATGTCCTGCACTTAATATGAAACTGGGGAAAAGATTATATTGAATGTAAAACAATGAACATATCATGTAACCTGCTTACGAATACCATAATAAAAAGCATATCAAGCAGAATTACAATCAATCTTACTATTGTAAAACCATATGGTTGACAATGTAGCTCTTATCAGGGATTCATCTTCTTTACTGACTAGAAGGGATCTAAAAAAGGGAGTTTCTTTAAGATATAAAAATCATGAATGCTAAAAATCTAAACAAAAAACAGTAATGGTTGAAAATGCATAAAAAGGTCAGTTAGAATCAGAAAGGGGGGTTTAACAATATATGGATAAATGTAAGTTTTCTGTCTATAGAAACAGTGGCAGATGTACTTACTCTGTGGGTGCACAACTTACTTAGGGACATGCAGCTATTGCAAAATCATAATTTGGGCATATATAAAGGATGTAATACTAAAAGAGCATGATTACTTTTGTAGCTGGCATACCATTGAAGAACCAGACCAGGAACAATAGATGATAAATCTCCAACCACAATAAAATCAATTCAGTTGTTTTATTTTGTATTTGAAATAGCATCGCGATTGAGTTCCTTTCAAATCCGACTGAACACGTTTTGAGAGATCAAGTCCTAATATTATATGATGTTCTTTCTGCTAGCCATGTTCTAATTAGAAGCTACAAAGAGAATTTTGCTTCATATATAATATATATGAGTTCTGACGAAGCCTCATCGACCTGAAACATTAACTTTGTTTCTCTCTCTACAGATGCTGTCTGAACTGCTGAGTATTTCCAGCATTTTTCGTTTTTATTTCAGGTTCCAGCATCTGCAGTATTTTGCTTTTGAATTTTGCTTCATGTTCATTTGTGGGGATGCAAAAGTTTAAACGAGGCAGTGGTCTTTTATAGCTTTTGAAAAAGAAATAGAACTAATGTCTTCCAACAGCAATATGTCAATAAAGAAATGCCAGGGAGTAAACTATTAATTAGCCTATTAGCTAGGTACAATGTAGTGGAGAAACCATTGAAATGTTCAGTGTTACAAACTTGATGTACTGTCTGATGTCACCATGATAATGCACATTGGGAGAAGAGGATATAGAAGGGAAACCAGGTTTGGGCAGGCTTCCTCACAGAGATTGATTGAGAAGTTTGACTGGAATTGGAAAATCCATCTTACAATTATCAGGCAATGACATGTATGTGTATCGTTACGAAGTTCAGTGAAGTGTATCTCTGTGAAAGCAGGTTGCCTATTAGTAACTGAAGATGGTATTGTACATGAAACAGAAGTTTTATTGGATTCAAGTTTCCTTCACCAGCTGCATGCTAAGTACAGACTGTTGAAAGCCTGCCTAATTGTGTGTAATGTTGAGATTGCCTTCAACATGGCATGTGGCCGAGATGTACAGTGTGATAAGCTGTTTCCAGTGTCTCAATAAAGCTACCACTATTTCATCCATCTACGTTCAGCAGCCCCTCCAAATTTGGTAACCGAAAGGGAGTCAGAGTCAATCCAGGGACAGTCAGGCTTGAGACTCTGGAGACCCCATTACACATAGACTACGAATTCTGGGGAGACTTGATGGATGATGCTTTAAACAAATCATGATTAGTTTTATCAACTTTTTTTTCTTGCCACCTTTCTAATATTTGTTTAAACAGTGAGCACTAGTGTTATCATAAAAGGAACTGACATAACAGAGTTAGTGAATCCCTTGGTGTAAGGAAGGAGTAGAATTAATTTGTACAGTTGAAATCAGATAGACTACATTTCCTCGTTGACTATATCAAGTTAGATGACCTTAACTGGGGTGCCAGTGCAGCCTTTCTGCAATTATCTTCAATTACGGAGGGGGAATATAATAAGCCAGGCGTCTTCATTAAGAAGTTAACATTCACTCTATTAATTTTAGAAAATAGGTTTTGGCACCCAGTAGATGGCAATTAAAATGATGGCTTAATTTTTTTAAATTTTCTCTATCTGCCAGCAATGCCCACATCCCATGAATGATTTTTTTTTAAGTGGTTCGTGCAGTAGCCAGCAGTGGATTCAAAGTCAAGAAATCTAGAATTAGCCCTCCTTCACTTGCATGTCTCTTGCTATCTGCTTCACTTCTGTTTTCATCTCTTGCTCTCCACCCTCTTCCGTTTTACTCTCTTTCTTCACGTGCCTCTCATTCCCTCACTTCTGTTTCTCTTTGACTTATAATTTTCTGTTGCTTTCTCTCTCTTTTCTCTATTCCATTTTTGGAATCTTCTGTTTCAATTCTCTCTCATGTTTCCCTTATGCAAGAATTCTTTCCACATTTCTTACAGTGTTTGTGCTGCCAAGTTCGGAGGCTATGGGAGGCTATGGCAGATGGGGTATTGAGTTGAATAAACACATTGAGTGGGCCAGAGCACTGAGGCAATACAGAGAGCTGAAGCAGTACTGGGATTGGTCTTGGATTACATCCAATATCAGGAACTACTGTACCATTACAATACCATTTAGACATCTTAAAAATAAGTGCATCAATTCTGGTTTCTCCTAGTCCTATGCCGCACTACCAATGGAGCATGCCACACAATTTGAGAAACAGTGTCTTCATAGAACCATTTAAAGAGGAAGCTTATGTTCATTATACTCTTAACATTGACATTTGCACCTTCCGTACAACTTTCTTTGAATTAACAATCTAAAAACAGGATTCTAACCCCACTCCCCCACCTGCTAGAAGGGTAAATACACCAGTTGGCACAGAAGTACAGATCAGGAAGGTCACAGCTTCTATATGTAGTCTGGATTGAACTCAATGAAAACTTACTTCTATGTCAAGTGGCCTTAGATGAAAATGTGTGTGTGTGGATGCTGGGTAAGATGAAGGTTGATCTGAGTTTGACTCTATTGGATCCCATAGTGACTGGCCTTCCAATATTCACTGTTGACATTGACACTGAAAGAATGGCTACTTGGATGAGACAGTAGGAAGCCACGGATATCTGTAAACCACAACACGTGTCACTGCCCCCAGCAAATGAGAGGAAATAAACGAAAGAAAAATACACATATGTTTAATTTAGGCTCATGCTATGTTCTCTTTTACCGCCAGAAAACTTTGTTTCATTAAAACAATGGTGTTCGAGGCAGGCAACATGAAGGCTAAATAGTTAACTAAAATAACCTGTCATTTTTGCTATTTTGTTTCTTTTTGCCAGCAGGCAGTTTACCTTGTGATAGCATCGGAAATATGCAGCTCGTTCATCTGAAAACTTCTCCAGTCGCTTTGGGCCTTTGCTGGATGCCTTCTTTAGCACAAGCCAGCATCTCTGGTAAATCTACAATGCATACAAGTAAAAGAAAACATGTCAATTAAATGCTTTCTCTTGTGGCTTGTGATTTTGCTGTATTTATGAGAAAACAAAATAACCAGTAAATACGATACTGGGTTGCATTCACAGGACTATTGATTGTTGGAGGTGCTGTCTTTCAGGTGAGCCTGTTGCAGTATTCAAAAGAGAGCAGGGAATTCTTCCAATATCCTGGCCAACATTCAATTGCTGTTTGTGGAACCTTGCTGCGTGCAAATTCACTGCTGTATTTACCAACTAACAATAACTGCATTTCAAAAAGTAAAGCAGTTTGGGACTTGCTGAGAATGTGATAAAGTGTTATATAGATTCAAGTTCTTTCTTTTGACAATTCAATGTTATCTCCTTTTCTTGGCGAATAAAGTACATAATCATTCTGTTGCTGCTTGTATTGTACTTGCTTTCATTCCTGTGCCAGGGGATTGCTATAACATATGTGAAAGAGCAGAATTTGAGGTCTCAGTATTTGCCAATTTCCACAATCCACTAGCTGGGTGAGGGTGGCATTCTCTACCTTTTAGGGAATAATGAAGATTCCAATATAATTAATGGGCTGGAAATTGCGGTCGGAGGCTTCCCACGGGCAAATGCTCTGGACCGCAAGAAAAGTATGCACCTACCTGGTGCCTCTGTATCTTCAAAGACTCGCTTTCCTGGGCCTGCCGCCGTACACCTGCGTAAAGGCTCACATATCCCAGCAGTGCATGCAATTCACAAGTGTCCCTGGGATCACATGGGCCAGCCCAATCAATCACAAAGGTCGATTCCCATTATGCTTATTAGGAGTCCATTTACTTACGGAATCCCCATAAGCATAATTAGGAATCCCCTAAAAAATACATTTCACAGCACTTAAATAAAAATAAACTATCAGGTTTCAAATTAATTAAAATACAATTTAATTAACCATTTAAAACAAAATTGTAATGTTTTGAAAAATAAATTTAAACATTTTTTAAGGGGCCAAAAATAATCTAAACTAATTTTAATGGTTAAATCATTTAAACATTTTTATTTTAATAATGATTTAAACCCTTACGTTGCTAAAAGGCCTTATGCCTGCTTTTACCATGTGTAAGGGTCTCGTGGGCATTCGTTGGGTAGTAGTTGGGCTACCCTGCACCAGCGAACATCCATTTCCTGCAGACTCCTACGATCAGTCAAGCTGAAACTTGAAAGATTGCAAGATCCGAGTTTTCTCGCATATGCATCGCGTGCGGAAACCCGGAACTTGCGAGACACTTACAACAGCGTAAGCTGTGCGTACACGATCAAAGGCCATGGGAAATCCAGGCCATTATCTTCTGCTCTTACAACAGTTTCAAAGACTGAAGTAGATGATTGAGAGAATAATAGACACAATTACTGATGTTGAGTAATTACTACCATGAACTAATTTCCTCTTTAATATACTTCACACTACAAGTGTGGCAAAAGAATTAAGAGTATCTGCCAATTTATGACAAAGCGTGTTCACATTTGCTCTCTCCTATGTAATGTCCAGCCACTTTCCTTGTCTGTTCACTAATTTTAGAATTTTACAGGACGGATGAACCAAGATGAGCCTAATGGCTTTCCACATTCATTATTATCTTGTGATTTTATAAACTTCAATCACCCTATCTGCAAGATGGCAGCTCCAATCTTTTATCCATCATCCCAGGGTTTGTCATTCTTTATTGCCCTCACTCTCACAGTACAGAGGGTGGGGTTATTTTGGCACCCTTGAATATATTCTATTTCTATTTGATTGTTTTATATTGAAATGCTAACATTTACTAACCTTAAGGGAATCTCTATACATTTTCACACTCAAACTGATATCATGGGGCTAGAGTTTCCCTAACCTGTTTTTCTGGCGCCCTCACCTGAGGTGCGGCGCTTTTGTCTGCCTCCAATCACGCCGAAAAAAGATGTCCGTATTCTGGCCGCTTCCCAGCCTCTCATTGGTCATGGCCCAATGGATTGGGGTCGAAGCCAGTCTGTACATGCGCGCTAGAGTCTGCGCGCATGTGCAGTAGCTCCTGGCAGGCCGTTTCTGTAAACACGCGCAGGCTGTGTGGGAGGGGCCTGAAGCACGCCGTCCCTAGCCCTGACCGAATGGGCTCCCTCATCAGCGGCCCACTGCATTTCCTAAGGTAGGACTTCTATTTTTTATTTGTTATTTACTGATTGATTTTGGTGCATAGGTACAGGGTTCCTTCTATTTTTTTTATTTGTTATTTATTGATTGCTTATTACTTTGGTCTTGGTGCTTTAGGTGCAGGGTTCCTTCTATTTTATTTGTTAATTAATTGCATATTACTTTTTGTGCTTTGTTTGGTGCTTGTTAGTGCTTTAAATGTAGTTATTTTCACAGTTTCCTTAACTCTAGGCAAGGTTTTTCTGTGCGGACAGAAGTGGCAACATACGCTGGCCTAAGTTAGTTTGGAGCAACTATTTGCTGGCCAAATGCCTCAAACAGGTGCAAGTGGCTGGGAACGCCCCCTTTTTTGAAAAAAATACTGAACTAAAAAAAAACTAACTAACTCACTTACACTGGCGCAAATTAAATGGCCAAAATTGCAACTAAAAAGATAGTCCAGAAAAATCAAGTTGCTCCAAAAAAAAAAAGGAGCAACTCCTGGGGAAACTTAGGCCCATTGTCTCTTCCTTCTATCAAAACAAATATTTGCAGTTATTTTTAAAATGGCTCCCTTAACATTTTTCATTTATATGAATGGGGAAGCATTCCTTTTTGAGTTAACTTTCTAAATATTTATATAATTTTTTAGTAATGAATAGCATTATTAATAATTGTAAAACATATCTGTATACCTTTATAGCAATACAGAATCTCTTTACATTCTGAAACTATTATCTTTCTATTATTATACCGAGACACAAAAATCTTTTAACGTGTCTCTATAAATCTCTCTAGAATTGGTTTTATGTCCACTTCTCTATTGGTTGCTGATCTGTCAGATGGTAAAAGTGATATACTTGGGTCAGATTCTCGGTTTGCAAGATGATTCAAGAGTCCATTGCTTTTTCAATGTTCCACTGATCAGTTCTAAGCAGTGTACCTTCTTCTGTTTGTACCAAGTGTGACCTTGGATATACTTGCTTCTTGATTGTCCCTTTCTAAGTCAATGTACTTGCAGTGCAATTTTTAAAAGCGCATTTTATCACTTAATATCAATGCTGGAAGACTATGGGGTAAATTTTCAACTTTAGCAAATGGAAAATCATAGGGTGGTGCCTGAATTCTTGATATGCACTTTCAGCCTGTGAAACCCTGCACTGGGAGTGCTGGATAATTTATCCTACATGCACTTTTTCTTGTGTTCTTGCTGCTCTTCAGTGCATTACCATTGCTGAGTTACCAGCGTTCAGCAATTCATCCCATGAGCATTTGCACTGATGATAGCCGGCTCTCTAATATTCTAGCAGTAAACTAGCAGACACTCTCGTACATTATTCCCACTGCCGCATGACTTCTTTATGGGCTGCATTGACCTCTCCTCAAGTCCATTTCACTGAGTAATTCAGAGTTGAAGGTGTGTGAATGCAATCCCGTTCTTTGGCAAATTGTCTGAACTCAATACTTGCAGATAATGGTTCATTGTCACTAAAGACCTCATTAGGTGTTTGATGTCTGGAGAATATAGTTTTCATGCAGTTTATCACTTTTTACCAGTAGCATTATGTATTGTGCAATCTTTGGGTAAATTGAGCATTGATCAAAACTGTCAAAAAAAACTTTCCCTGCTACTTAAGCAAACTAGTATCCACTTTCTGCTTTAATTGATGTATTGTGAGATATTTCACCAGTTCTACATGTGAGGTTTGGCTTATAGTTTAAGCAGGATAAGCAAATTACTATCAAATAATCAATGTCCTCATTTATTCTGAACCTCATACACATTTTTTAAATTCTCAATCCTAATGCGATGGTTCTGTCTCAATTCAAATTATATGTCTCTAATACTTGCTCACAGGATGTGGTTGACCACTTTAACCTGGGTTACTGTATGTTGGGACAGAATCTTCAGTCGCTTATGTCTCTCTTTCAAATATGTTAAAGAAGATGCATGTCACTGTGCAAATTAACACTTCAAAGGCACTCTGGTGCAGTACTGAGGGGGTGCTGCACTGTTGGAGTTACTGTCTTTCAGATAAGACATTAAATTGATGTCCTGTCTGCTCTCTCAGGTGGATTTAAAAAATCCTCCAGCACTATTTTGAAGAAGAGCAGGGGAATTATCCACAGTGTCTTAGCCAATATTTATCCCTCATTCAACATGTAAAAAACAGATCATCTGGTTATTATCACATGTGGGAGCTTGCTGTGGGCAAATTGGCTGCTGTGTTTCCGACATTACAAGTGACAACACTTCAAAAAGTACTTCATTGGCTGTAAAGCGCTTTGGAAATGTCCGGTGGTCATGAAAGGTGCTATATAAATGCAAGACTTTCTTTCTTTCTTTCTATGTGTATGCTTTTAATTTCAAAACGAACAGAAACTACTTGGTATAGATGGTTTGATTTGTCCTGGAAACAATCACTAAAGGTTGGGCTTGAATATGGTATTGAAGCAGAGGGAACTCACCAACCTAAGTTGATAAGCTTTGTCTACCAAGGAGGATGCAAGAACATAATATAACATAAGAAATAGGATCAGGAGTAGACCATGTGGCCCCTCGAGCCTGCTCTGCCATTCAACAAGACCATGGCTGATCTTCAACCTCAGCTCCACTTTTATGCCCTGCGCCCCCATATCCCTCGATTTCCTAACATACTTTGACTATCTATATTTTAAATTCCAATGGGAATGAGGTACAGAACAGAGTTCTTTGAGGAGGTGATGGATATGGTAATGGGGGAAATGCAATGCGCATGGTGTACATGGACTCTCAGAAAGCCTTCGACAAGGTACTATACAGGAGACTACTGGAGAAAATTGGGTATGGAATTAGGGAAAGGTTAGCAAAATTAAATTAAAATCTGATTCGAAGGGAGGAAACAGCGAGTAGGAGGCAAGGAGAGTTTCTCAGAGTAATTGGCACTGGGTAGCAATAATCTACAGGGCTGTTCTGTGACTATTTCTGTTCATTATGATATATAAATGATTTGGATATAGGACGAGAGAGAATTCTGTACAAATTTGCACAATAGTAGTAAAATAGGAGACAATAAATAATTCTGAGGAGCAAAGAAAGTTGCAAAGGGATAGTAATAAAATGATGGACGGGCAGATTCAATTCAATGTCAATAAATGTGAGGTGGTGCATTTTGGTAAAAAAAGTAAAATCCATAATTATAATTTGAATGGTGATGGATGATGTGGAAAAGCTAAGAGATTTATGGGTTTAGGTTCACAAGACATTAAAAGGTACACCTCAAGTGGATAAGCCCAAAAATAAGCTACAAGAGTATTGGGTTATATGGCAAGAAGTATAGAGTAGTAAAGTCAAGATGTAATGGTGAACCTATATAAAACCTTAGTAGGACCACAGTTAGAGTACCATGCACAGTTTTGGGCTCCAGTCTAGAGCAAGCATGTTGAGGCAACAGAGAAGGTACAGCACAGATTCACTCAGATACTAATACAACAGTAGAATACTGCAGATGCTGGAAATCTGAAATAAAAACAAAAAATGCTGGAAATACTCAGCGGGTCAAGCAGCATCTGTGGCGAGAGAAACAGAGTTAATGTTAACTCTGTTTCTCTCTCCACAGATGCTGTCTGACCTGCTGAGTATTTCCAGCATTTTCTGTTTTTATTTCATTAGGATGCTTTTTGGTATGAGGAAATACATTTTTGAAGAAAGACTTCAAAATTTGGGCTTTATTTTTTAAGAACAGAGGAGATTAAGAACTGATTTAATAGATGTGTTTCAAAGTATAAAGTATTGGACAGAGTAGAGAGAATTTTCTTACATGCAAGAGATTTAGGACAGAGAACAGGATAACCCTTTTTTTTTTATATACAGAGACTGTGAAATGGTCTGTCGGTGTTAGTAATTGAAGTAGAGTCCACGCTAAGGTTTCAGAATATGTTAGATAGAAGTTTGAAGGAAAGGAGGATAAACTGATGTGGAAAGAGGGTGGGCACATGGGAATAGGACCACAACTTGAGTGGAGGATAAATACTGATACAGACTGGTTGGGCTGAGCGGCCTGTTTCTGTATTATAATTTCTATGTAATTCTATGATCTGCCTTTTGCATAGTCCTTCTGAGCCCTTCAAGATAGAGGCTGGAGACTGTTGTGGTTGTCCGAACCTTATGTTAAGTTATGGTATAAATTCCAAGTTTAGCATTACAAATATAATTAACATGCTTCTACCAGAGACCCTAAGTGTCATGTCTCAGTATTTTTCAGGGATTAGAAATTTTGCAAGAAGTGAACAGTTATATTTGGCCCAAATTTGGTTAGGAGTTAGCTGCTCTGTTTTTTTTTGGAGCAACTTGATTTTTCTGGAGTATCTTAAAAATCCCCATTTTGGACATTCAATTTGCACCAGCGTAAATGAGTTAGTTCGGATTTTTTTAGTTTAGTTTTGTTTTGTTCAAAAGGGGGCGTTACCAGCCACCTACGCCCATTTTGGCCATTTAAGCCACTTTGCACAGCTAATAGTTGCTCCAAACTAACATAGGCCAGCGTATGTGACCACTTGTGGCCGCACAGAAAACCCTTGCGGAGAGTTAAGAAATCAGCGCAGGTAGGTACATCGGAGGCCAGCAGAACTTAATGACTTGACTAAAGAATGTGAATAGGATCAAACAGCTATACAGGGTTGACAAACTTCGCAAAGTTAATTTACTATACAACAGAAGCATTCGTGGAAGCTTAAACTACAAAAATAAAAGGTAAAGAGACCAAAAATATTTACATAACTTTTTCAAAATATCCAAATATAAAATAGAAGTACCTCTTGCTCATAATTCTTATGTAGGAAAGTATTTTCATCAACAGGGTGAAGGAAAGTCTTGAGCAAGCTCATTAAAATTACTGGCTACACAGTTATCACCCTGCCCCCCCCCATCAAAACTCCCCCCCCCCCATCAAAATGCCCCCCCCATCAAAACTCCCCCACCCCCCACCAAAACACCGCCCCCCAATCAAAACTCTATCCCCCGCCCCCCCATCAAAACTCTCCTCTTTCCCACCCCCCGCCGCCATCCAAACTCTCCAACTCTCCTCACTAAACAAAACACAACCATCAATAATTAATAAAAAATAAAACTTAAGTCCTACCTCGGCCTGGGAAGTGAGCGGATCGGCCGGTGAGGGAGGCCACTTGGCTGGGGATATGTGCGGGGCTCTGTCTATGGCGTGCAGCAGCCCAGCGCGCATCGTGAGGCCACTTGGCCTGGGACATCGGGTCCCACGCTGCAGAGGAGCTACTGCGCATTGGTTGAAACCTCCAGTGCACATGCATTGAGCTGCCGGCATTCTTAAGCGCAGGGCCCTAACTCCACCCCCAATTGAATTGCTACGCCGCGCAAAGCCATGGGAGAGGCCACAGAGCGGCCAGAATCTGGGGACAACTTTTTACCGCCGCTTTTTTTCCTAGGAAGTTGGTGCATCTCACGTGAGTGCGCCGAAAAAACGGGTGGGCCAAATTTGGGCCCATTGATTCTATGTTACTATTTAACCTTTGTTTTTCATAAACCTGACTTGTAGTTTATAGCTACAAGTATTTAGGTTTTTTCTATCCAAAGATGATGAGAATATATAAAAGTTTGTATCAATTCACCATTTATTGCAGCATCACGGGCTTCTGATCAACCCTTCAGCAATGCTACATGGCAGAAACTGTGAATATACATTTCATAGGAATATAAGAACATAAGAAACAGGAGCAGGAGTAGGCCATATGGCCCCTCGAGATTTAATACGATCATGTCTGATCTGATCATGGATTCAGGTCCACTTCCCTCCCTCTCCCCATAATTCCTTATTCCCTTATTGGTTAAAAAACTGTCTATTTCGATCTTAAATTTATTCAATAACCCAGCTTCCACAGCTCTCTGTGGCAGCGAATTCCACAGATTTACAACCCACAGAGAAGAAATTCCTCCTCATTTCAGTTTTAAATGGGCCCTAGTTCTAGTCTCCCCTATCAGTGGAAATATCCTCTCTGCATCTATCTTGTCAAGCCCCCTCATAATCTTATAAGTTTTGATAAGATCACCTCTCACTCTTCTGAATTCCAATGTGTATAGGCCCAACCTACTCAACCTTTCCTCATAAGTCAACCCTCTCATCTCCGGAATCAACCTAGTGAACCCTCTCTGAACTGCCTCACTTCAATGTGTCGGGAGCCAAGGCTCACTTACGGGAATTTTTTCTCACACTATCCACAAGATTAATATCAGGGATAAAGACTAAAAATGAACCTTTTCCTCTGAATCTTGTCTTTCCGTAAGCTTCTCAATCTTGCTCCTGGCTCTTTTTGTGCACCTTTCTGTCACTGTAAACTCCTTTTGAACATCTGGTGAGCAATCTTGTTTTATTTGTGGCCGGGCCATCCGTGTATTATTGCTTCTCTTGGGATCTAAAGGTATCATCTATTTTTGTCTCATTTCTGATTAAACTGAGCTTATTGTTGGGTATTAGCATGGCCACAGTAACCCAGGCAATATAAGCTTAAATATATTGTCCTTTTCTTTCTGGTCCTACTCTGACTAGTGCATCAACACTGCATGCAAGCTTGTCAGAGCATAGGACAGCTTCAGATTCGACCTCTGTAGCCTGACGGACAATAATACAATTATTTCACAAATACAGCAATTAAGGACTTGTATCCATTTCAACATCAATGGTACAGGCGAACATAACTAATGGAATATTTCACAAGCAAATACAACACGTAACCAGTCCTATTGAATTTGTCCAAGTTCGGTCAATGTATTTAATGCATATAGATGGAATGCTACCAATCATTGTACTTCTCCAAGTGCACAGGCCCCTAATCCGACCCGTTATGTATCAGTTACAATCTTTATTGGTCTTTCAGGATCACAGAGCTCTGATACCCTTATATTTTTGCATACTTCTTCCCTTTTGTGATTCTAACTACCTTCGTTAGTCTTTTTTAACAGTTTTTTGTTTAAAATGTGATCCAGCTGATTGATCATACAGGAGGTCTTGAAGGCCTTTTTTTGCACAGTGGAAATGGTCTGCATTCAATAAGTCATATTCAATAGTGATGATGTCACCAACATATTTCAGCTCAGTGACACCAAATACATATCTGTATTTATTAAGTTTCAGTTTGACTCCTTTGGAAATTTCTACAATTCCCCTTTGGTCAAACCCCCACATTATTAGGTTACCTATTCATTTAATGATGTCAGTATGCTCATATATGATGTGGATTGTTGTGTGATTTATTTCTAGAGTAGAAACAGTGCCATGGTAAAGCTGTAAGGAATTTGTACTTCCCGTATTAAATGTATAACTTGCTTCATTAGGTTTCAGTGATCAGATATGCGAGGTTCCTTCTAACATACTAAAATAACTTTCAAATGATTGAAATGTTCCCTTTTAATTGTTCCCTTAATCTTCAGATCTAAGTAAATTCCCAAATTACTAATCTTTGTGAATAATTATTATTCCTTTTGTGACTAATCAGTTCACCTATTCCATTGGTTCATCTTGTTTATGACTTGTCAATCCTCCATTCTATAATGCTCCATTTCTAATTTTGCTCATTATTCAAATATGGATTAATGGAGTATCTTGTCTATTACTCCTGATCTGCTGTTTCCCCTGCCAACCAACCCTTGAAATAGATCGTATTATTCTCGCCTGTGTTCTGTTCCTCATGTCGCTTTAAGCCTTTATAGTAGGGATCCTTTTTATAAGACCCAACATTGACTAGATATCTTTTGGCGTACTACAAATAACAACTTGTATTTGCATTGTTAAAAGTGGTGCTAGCGGCCTATCTTTCTTTGACTGGTGTGTCTGCTGCTGAGTATCCAATCATTTTACCTTAGCCATCGACAATTTTGGTCTATTCTGAAAACTCTTGTAATCTTGCATGGATACAAAATTCAATGTATTCTAGTATCCAACTATTTTTTTCATTCTGAATTGCGGTACAAAATCTTTCTTGTATGTCTGACTTGTACCTGCCATATCGATACAAAATTGCACAAGTGATTTTTCTTCCATGGCATAAATTGGCTTTGTCTGTTTTGCCATTTCCAACATTTTATATCTTGGTTATTTATACAATATCGAAGTATGTTTACAACAAGATTAGGCGGCATTTGGATCTATGCTGTATTCCACCTTATTCATGCAATTTTCTCTTTTTTCTTAGCTTTGACAGATATCATTGCACATTTCCCATTTAATTATTTCCCTTTTCTAAAAACTGCATGATTGGTTTTGTTTTTCTCACTGCACAGTTCTTTGCTTGCTCTTTTATAGATTCTGCTGCTTTACTTCTCTGTACTGTTTTGTCTAAGGTTGCATCTTGAGTATGTATTGGCACATGTGGTGGAGCCTGGTCTCCAGTTGTCTTGGATCACCTTGCCACTGGACCAAGACCTTGCTCCGCCAAGCTCATGTGGTGGCTGGTGTGCAATGGCCACTCCAAATTAAAAGAATTCACGCACAGGCATCTTCCACCATTTAAAATGAGTTCATCAGCACCTGAGTGCTCATTTTTAGTGTGGAATCAAGTCATTCTCGACCCCAAGGGACTGCCTATGATGATGATGCATCTTGCTCCTTCAGTATCCTTTTTCTCAGAAAATGGTCTATCCCACAAGTGGTTCTATCCTTTATTAGTGATTCTGACATCTAAAGTTCACAGGTCTTACTGTGAATTCTTAATTCAATTACAAATTATTCAAGTTACTTCACATTTGACACAATTGTGCATTTAATCGGCTCAATTTTCCCCAAAGCATTTTTTTGGCGTACTTGAAGAGTTCCGCCCGATTTTTTTGGCATGGCCCAACCCGACCTTTAGTTTTGGGGGTGGAGCCTTGCTCTGCGCCAAAAAGATTGGGTTGCCATGGTAACCAGAGACACAATGCGAGCTGAAGCATACAGGCAGCTCCCAACACATTAAAAGAATTAAAAAAACACATGGCAGCAACTTACCTCCAACCCCACCCAAAGGGCTTGCCAGTCTGGTCCCATTCTCGGTCCACAGATTGTTTTGATGTATAGTCTCTCTCTCTCTCTCTGTGAGAACTGGGGACCGGGAATGGGACCGGACAGCCTTTCTGTGTGTGTGAATCAGGGACCGAGAATAACACCGGACAGATTTCGGGCGGGGTTGGAGATAAGTTGCTGTTATGTGCTTTTCAATTCTTTTAGTGTGTCCGGGCAGCTGCTGTGCCGATTTGTTTACCTGCGCCAATTTCCTTAACTCTCGGGAAGGTTTTTCAGCAGAGGCCACATACGCTGGCCTAAGCAGAACTGGAGTAACTCTCAGCTGGCCAAATCTCCCTAATTGGTGTAGGTGGCTGGTTATGCCCCCTTTGGCTGAAAAAAAAAACTGACCTAAAAAATCGTAACTGAGTTATACTGGTGCAAATTGATTGGGGAAACTGTGGTTTTTCAACTTAGGCCAAAAAGAGCAACCTGCTCAAAAAAACGGTGCAGATCACTGGGGAAAATTGAGCCCTCAATGTCACATTTTGGATTGGATTCCTGTATCTCTAAATGATTTTCATTGTTACATCTAGTACTGGATTCTCTGCTCCTTCAAATTGAAGTTATAAATTATGAATCTTTTCCCCCAATAACAGGTAGAAAAATAGATACTTTCATTTTCTTGCTTTTTCATCTGCTCCAAAACCTGCCAATTGCATTTCAAATCGTTAATAAAAACTTTTTCAATTTTCTGAAATATTCCAGCCGGCTAAAGGCTAAATGGCATTTGCAATTTATCCATTTTAATATCTCCTTTACTTTACTCCACAGGGTCTCCTGTAACTTAATGTGCTTCTTGACTGTCATTTTTTCTTTCCATCAGCACTTCGGACATGGGCCCCGATTTTAACTCCAGGTGAATTCAGGCCAGAATTAAAATTGCAGTCACAATGTCATTGGGCCGCAACATGCATATACAAAGAAGGACTCTGTTGGCTCCTGCTGCGTGTCCTTGCTGCCTGTTCAGGGAACTCAGGGAAGATGGATCACGGTCTTTCAAACCCCTACAAGGGGCATCATTGGAGTGGATGGTTTCCAGAAGTCACGACACTATTCACTTCATATCCAATAAACCTGTTAACAATCCTTACACAGTGCCTGCCCCATCTATGGTGGGGTGGGGAAGGAGGAGGATGCACTTGCGCTGGGGAAAGGCACTTCGGCTGGGGAGGGATGTACTTGGACTGGGGTAAGGCACTTTGGCTGGTCCTTGCTGTCTTCTAGGGAGCTGTGTCCTCTGTCACTTCAGGAAGTCAAAGTGGATCGAGTTACAATTTGCAAAGTCAGCGAGATCTTGGGATGGGTGGTTCCAGTTACACATTCCTGTGAAACTTCAAGGTGTGGCTTATCCAAGGGGACCAATCATAGAAAAGGATGGAGCATGTTGGCCATTTTTGCAGTACAAATAAGCACATCCAAAGTTTATCCTATTCAATCTCTATCACTTTTGAGAAGGCAGTCGGAGCTTCAGTGTAATGCCCAAAAGATGGTATTCATCCTGGACATAATGGCCAGGGTATGTTTTCTTGTTTACCTACCATTTATTTAATGGGCAGGAAAAGCGTGGGCTAGAAGCAAAGACTCTGGCTAATGTTGTTTACTTGCAGACAGACTCTTAATAAGGCTAAAATAATGACCTGTGTGAATGTTGTTGCACAAAACATGGGTTCCAAAGGTTACACTGACAGCAATTGCAATCGCAGTTCAACTGAAATTTAACGAAACAAATTGAAAAGAGTGATTTTAAGACTGTAATTTTCAGATCTGGGTTTAGAAAAGGATCCTGTTTACCAATGATTATTAAGAATGTATCAGGCTATTTTATTCTGGAAATAGCAATCTCAAGCTGATTAAACTATTTAGCTCTGCTTCATTCTTTCATAAACTCTTTGAACCATATGGTGCATCATTCTGTCATTTACTTTGGTACAAAAGTGCTAATATAGCCCTCAAATGGTAATTGACTAATAATTACATGTAGTTTAAAAGCAAACAATTGTGGCTTTATAACACTGCACCTGGAATTGATAAACATAGACATAATAAGGAGATAGTTTAATTCATTTTCAGTCTTGTTTAAAGTGTAAACCTGTGAAATTATAGAGCAGCCATGAAATGCAGAAAATGGATAATTCCTACTCCTCAGTCACCCACCACATATTCGGCTTATGCCATGAAAGTGTTATGAAAACAGAAGGTACTAAAGTCATTTCAGTATTTTCTTGTTTCTTTGGATGTTTCACTTACTACAGCAGTGCCGTGGATTGCAGCACCACTGGCCCAAACATCACTAGTATGGACAGATCAATAATCCAAACAAGTGTAATGCTTTTAGAAAGAGGACTACTATTGCAATCGTTTCTCCATTTTTTGTTTAGTTTACTTTGTAGACTATAGAAGAAGTACATTATCCAGGAATATTAACCTTCATTTATAAACTGCCTTTCATTATTAGAAATTACACATACCATATTGGTATAATGAATGTGTTAATGGCTACAATTTAATTTCATACAAGTGCACCTAATGTATTTGAATGCTAATATCATGCAATGCAATTTTAACCCACAAGGGCTAGTGCATTTAGTTAAAGACGAGCAACATTGGGAGTATGACTGGTCTGATGGTTGATATACCGGAAGAAATCTCCAAGTTTGAAACTTGCACTTAAAACTTAAATCACGCTGAAGATGAGATAATGGATGATTTTTTTTTAACATTTAATCTACTTCTACAGAGGGAGGTATCAAACCTAATTTCTTAGATGGTATTGGCGGAGATTCATCTTCGCAATAACGGCTGTACCAGCAGACCCCCAGTGGCATCATAATCCTTATACTGCAAGGTTCTTCTGAAGCCTCCTAATCACAACACTTCACATTTACATTGGATTCCGTGAAAGAACACACATCAGGGTAATCTTGTTGGGTTGCATTGCTTGTTTGGTTGCATATGCCCAGATGCCACCAACCATTTGTGCAGTGGCTAGCAAACCCACTTGGAAATAGCTGTGGTGACCTGCTTTCTCAGAGTCTGAGCTCGGACATTTTCTGCAAGGTGACCAACAGAGCTTGTTCATGTGCAGGGACAATAATGGTCAGCTTAACAGGAATGTTGGTCAGCTGTAGCCCAAAACCTGACTGTACCTTCTTGCAAGCATGCTGTAGTCCTGACCTATTGGATGGTGCTGCAGAGTGGCACAAAGGAAAACCCTCTGTGCAAGTATCTGATGCAGCACCACCTCGATTTCAGCAACCATCAACCAGTAAGCCAAGCTCTGGGCTATACTATCACTTGTCTGCAGACTCATTCCTGCATTTGCAGTCCCCATTCCCTTCATCCTGGCCAGTCACGACTTAATCCCATGTGACTTCAGCCTTCGCAAAGGGTGTTGATGAGTTGAGATGCTTTTTATTGCCCTCTAGAAGTGTGTACATTTTTGTCTTCCTCCTTTTGACACTCCCCTTTAATTGTCCTTATTCTTTAAATTTGATTTGCTTGCAATTTCATAGAAACATAGAAAATAGGTGTAGGAGTAGGCCATTCGGCCCTTCGAGCCTGCACTGCCATTCAATAAGATCATGGCTGATCCTTCCCTCAGTACCGCTTTCCTGCTTTCTCTCCATATCCCTTGATCCCCTTAGCCATAAGGGCCATATCTAACTCCCTCTTGAATATATCCAATGAACTGGCATCAACAACTCTCTGCGGCAGGGAATTCCACAGGTTAACAACTCTCTGAGTGAAGAAGTTTCTCCTTATCTCAGGATAAGGGGCAGGCCATTTAGGACTAAGACTGTGTTCCCTGGTTCTGGACTTCCCCAACATCGGGAACATTCTTCCCGCATCTAACCTGTCCAGTCCCATCAGAATCTTATAAGTTCCTATGAGATCCCCTCTCATACTTCTAAATTCCAGTGTATAAAGGCCCAGTTGATCCAGTCTCTCCTCATATGTCAGTCCAGCCATCCCTGGAATTCCCTGCCTTCTGCAAGCAGCAGATCTTGTAGGAGTCTAGAACCAACAGTGTTTGCACCTGGAATTGTGAATGATTATGCAAATAAAGTTGGACAGCAAAATTAGTGCTGTTAACACAAAATAGTATAACACTGCATATTCCTACTCTTAGGGAATGCACGGTACTCCACAAAAACTGCCGTGAACCTAAGATATACATCTAGAGTAATAACCCAACAATAGAGCAATAGCAACCAGATCAATTTTACTCCCAGTCTGGTGCAAAGTTCATTGGCAGGAAAGCAACATGTTATCCAGGTTACTATCTCAGTGCAGGGGTGTGCAAAACAGAGGAGAATATGACTTGCAACTGAGGCTGTTCAGTCTATTGGATATAAAGTCACAGAGAGCACAGAACATCACAGTTTAATAAACCAGTTCTCTGGATCTAGTTCTGGATAATTATTTTACTTTTAATAATATAAAAATAATTGTGAGATTGGATTCTTTTACAGTCATATATGGCATAAAAAATTGGGGGATATTAGAAATAGGCCTTTCAGGGGTGATGAGGAAACACTTTCACATAAAGGGTCGTGGAAGTCAGGAATTAAATCCCCCAAAAGGCTGTGGATGCTCGGTTAATTTAAATTTTCAAGATTGCTGTAGATTGATTATTAGGCAAGGGTATATATCGAAGGCAGGTAAATGGAGTTGAGGTACCGGTCAGACATGATCTAACTGAATGGCGGAACAGGCTCGAGGGACTGAATGATCTACTACTGTACCTATAGTGTTCTTGTCCATAAGGCCTGCTCCCTCGACAGAAATTGTGTAATTTGCTCTACTGTAGTTACTACCCAATTTATTCAGTCGCATATGGGAGATGATTAACTATTGATGTCTGTTCAAGGAGATAATGCTCTTCTTGGATACTTACCAATGTGATAAAAGCAAAAATCCAGAATATTGATCCAACTTTATAACCTATAATCACAGCAATAACTAATTCCATCCAATAGCAACAGCAGGATATAAACCATCATGTTCCATAAATCATTTGATCACTTGTGTCTATTTTTCTCCCTGTAACATTGAATGAAATTTATCTAGCTTTTTTTTTACAAAAGACGCTAAATTAAAGTAATATTGAAATCTAGTGAGCTTTCGCCACATATTCACTACTCTTGCTGCAGTAATTGTGCAGTCATACAACATTATCAACAGGTACAGAACTCTAGCCCATGGACACGCAACAATTTTCTTTTACACATAGAGGTACATTTTGAAGTAATTGATAAGTTGTTCATAATGCTGAATGTTGGAAAAGGAGATATGGGCTGGGAACTGCCTCAGAGTTGTTTCCACCGCACTTCTGACAAAGTTATGGCAGCGGAGTAGGAGCAGTGCACGGAAATTCCCGGCCAGCATTTACCATATCTGCATCACTTAATATCATACATTCTTCATTAATATCATCTTTGCTTCATGTTCTTTTGTAGAATCATAGAATGATGCAGCTTAGAAGGAAGCTATTCGGTCTATTGTGCCTGTGATGGCTCTTTGAAAGAGCTATCCAATTAGTCTCATTCCCCTGCTCTTTCACCATAGCCCTATAAATGTTTTCCTTTCAAGTATTTATCTAATTCTCTTTTGAAAGTTACTATTGAATCTGCTTCCAACACCTTTTCAGGTAATGTGATCCAGATCACCACAACTCGCTACATATAAACAAAATGCTTATGTCACCTCCAGTTCTTTTGCTTAGCACCTTAAACCTGTGGCCTCTGGTATTGACCCTTCTGCCACTGGAAACAATTTCTCCTTATTTACTCTATCAAAACCATTCATGATTTTGAAACCTCTATCAAACCTTCTCTTGACCTTTTCTGCTTTAAGGAACACAGCACCTCCAGTTTATACACGGCTGAGCAGTAATAAAATGTTTGAACATTCTGGTTGGTTTATCGCTGCACAGAGCTTTGGCATGTTCAGTGCCAAATCTATTATCACCCCAGATCCTTTTCACTTCACCTTTAGCCATTTCTATACCATCCATAGTCTACTTGTAAGAAGCATTGATCCTTTTAATGTACCTTGCACTGGTAACATAAATTCAACCACCATTGATTTGCTTATTTGGACTTTATCCAATTCTTTTCTAGGTGCTTGGCTGCTTCCTCTATTTTAACTGTCCGTTAGTTTAGTGTAATCTGCAACCTTTTGTTGGCTGCTCTTTCTCCTGGCTGTGGTCTCTTGCAATGTTTTGCTGCCAAAGATTACTCTGATATGGCCCCCTGCTCATTTGGGATATTTCTCCCTCAAACACTATCTGTCGGAGTACTCTCAGAAGGACAAAACTTGGCTAAGTAATGGTAGCTCATGTGCAGCTTGCCCAAGCAACAATTGATTTGATGAGTTGTTTTCTACTTCCCTTTTCTGGTTAAGCTCGGATTCCTCGCCGTTATTGGAATGGTTTCCAAGTTGCTTTCAGTTGTGGAGTGATTAAACTCATTGATCTTCATATGGCAAAAATAGAGTTAGTTCCCAATAAAGTCAGTTTCCAAAATTAGTATCCATTTGCTTGCATCTGGTAGATAAATCTAAAAAGGTTGCCATTATTTGCTTTTTAAGATTCTATAATTTGCTGAATTTGCTAACTATGATGGTATTGCATCTATGTAAGATACCTCCTTTATACATCAATTTACTTTCCTCCTTTTCTTCATTACTGCTATGTACAAATTATGTGTGCATAGCCACAGAGTTGCAACAAAGGGGCCTGCAATAAGATAAATGTTTGTGGCCAAAATGAGGAGCAGGTCTTGGAATGCATTCAGGACCATTATTTAGTATATTGCTCATCTGACAAGGAACGATGCAGTATTAGGTCTGATACTGGATAAAGAAGCAGGACTGGTAAATGAGCAAAAAGTAAGAGAACAATTGAGAAATAGAGCCCAAGACATAAAATATAGTGCAGTGAGGCTTAAAAAGAGGCATGCGATAGACGTAGGGTAGTGATCCAGAGGATAACTTTGAAAAATATAAAAAGCAATGAAGGAAAGATAAAAGGATTAGCAAGCTAAGAAGCTGTATGGTGAACAGCATAAAGGAAATAGCAAGCACAAGTATATATGCACTAAAATGATAGTCAAACAAGGGGTGGAACCATTTTGACAAAGGGGGCCATTGTGTACTTGAAAGTGAGTGAATGATGGCGATGCTGATTAAGTATCTGCCCCAGTTATTGCAGAGAAATATTAAAGTGGGACTGTAGGGGTACCTGAGGAGGTTGTGAAAAAGCTACTGTTGGAGCTAAAAAGTTAGTGGGGCTAAAAGTTTAAAAGTCACTAGATTCAGATGCCCAGAATATAGGAGGTGGGCGAGCAGATAGTGGGAGCACGAACCAGAATTTTCTAAACATTTTTGGGAGCAGGAATTATACCAAATAACCTAGAGGTGACAAGGTAAGGACATGCCAGAAAAATACAAACCATTGAACATTATCTGAGGCTACAGTTGACATTGTGGCAGTTCTGGACATCCCATTATAAGGTTTCTAGAGCGATGGAAAGGGCACATTGAAGATTCTCCGCAATGGCACCAGGAATGAGAGATAGTTAAAAAAAAGTTTAAAAACTGGAGCTTTTTTTCAGTGAAACAGAAAAGGTTAAGGGTGCATCTGATAGAGTTGATCCAAAATTATGAGAGGTTGAGAGGGTAAATAGTAAAATATTGTTTTCATTCACCAGCACATCCATAACAAAAGGGTACAGACTCAGGGTTATTTCTCGAAGAACAAAGGAATAGAAGAATTATTTTCACAGACAATTATTAGGACAGGGAATGGTTTACCACAAGTAAGTATTGAAGCAGAGACTACAACATGACTTCAAAGAGAATTGACTTAGTACTTGAAAAGATACTTGTAAAACATAAGGGAAAATGGCAGGGAAATGAAATTAGAGTGGATGGTCTGGGTGAAGGACTAACATTGCCACAGGCCGAATAGTCTCCTTCTGTGCTACCATCTCGATTATTCTATTTGTTTTTTCATTCGTACTTTCTAAAAATGTAATCACACTCCAAGTGAGCTTATAGTTAATCCACTCTGAGACCAGGTCACTGCAGGATTTAATGTTCTTCAGTTTTCATCCATTTACAAAAGAGACATTTCTTCTTCTGAACTTATATTCCAGCATATCTACCAAAATTATATTTCAATTTCATTACTCCCACTTCCAGCTTTATGTTTTCTTTATTATTTAAATTAATCAAAATCTCCACTTGTTTCAAATCAGATTTTACAATTCATTGCTTAATATAAGGCAGTAGAGCTTGTAAATGTCTGTCTTTGTGTGTCAGCCGTGAATCATTTGGTAGCACTCACGCCTGATTAGAAGGTCATGAGTTCAAGTCCCACTCCAGAAACCTTTGAATCATTATAGAATAGTATAGCACAGAAGGAGGCTATTCGGCCCATCAGCTGTGCTCTTTCAAAAAGCAATCCAGTTAGTCCCACTTCCCTGCTCTCTCCCCATAACCCTACAATTTTTTTCTCCAAATATTTATCCAATTTTCTTTTGAAGGCGACTAATGAATCTGTATCCATGACCAAAACAGGTAGTGCATTCCAAATTTTAACCACTCATTGCGTAAAAAAGTTTTCCTCATAGTGCCTTTGGTTCTTTTGCCGATCACCTTAAATCTGTGCCTTCTCATTATCGACACTTCAGCAGTTTCTCTTTATTTACTCAATCTAAAACTTTCATAATTTTAAACACCTTCATCAAATTTCCTCGTAGCCTCTACTCCAAGGAGAACAACGCCAGCTTCTCGAGTCTATCCAAATAACTCTATTCCCGCATCTCTGGAAATATTCTATTGAATCTCTTCTGTACACTCTACAAAGCCTTTACATCCTCCCTAAAGTGTGGTGCCCAGAATTGTACATTAAGCACATAATCTAGGCTTATACTCCAGTGCAGTACAGTCGGAGATGCCATCTTTTGGATGAGATGTTAAACCAAAGCCTTAACTGCCTTCTCAGCTGGTCATTAAAGATCCTATGACACTATTTGAAGAACAACAGCAGAATTCATAGAAACATAGAAAATAGGTGCAGGAGTAGGCCAATCGGCCCTTCGAGCCTGCACCGCCATTCAATAAGATCATGGCTGATCATTCCCTCAGTACCCATTTCCTGCTTTCTCTCCATGGCCCTTGATCCCCTTAGCCGTAAGAACATAATAAGAACATAAGAATTAGGAACAGGAGAGGGCCATCTAGCCCCTCGAGCCTGCTCCGCCATTCAACAAGATCATGGCTGATCTGGCCATGGACTCAGCTCCATTTACCCGCCCGCTCCCCATAACCCTTAATTCCCTTATTTCTTAAAAATCTATCGATCTGTGATTTGAATACATTCAATGAGCTAGCCTCAACTGCTTCCTTGGGCAGATAATTCCACAGCTTCACAACCCTTCTCCTTCTCAATTCCTTCTCAAATTCCTTCTCAACTCGGTTTTAAATTGGCTCCCCTGTACTTTGAGGCTGTGCCCCCTAGTTCTAGTCTCCCCGACCAGTGGAAATAACCTTTCTGCCTCTATCTTGTCTATCCCTTTCATTATTTTAAATGTTTCTATAAGATCACCCCTCATCCTTCTGAACTCCAACGAGTAAAGACCCAGTCTACTCAATCTATCATCATAAGGTAATCACCTCATCTCTGGAATCAGTCTAGTGAATCGTCTCTGTACCCTCTCCAAAGCTAGTATATCCTTAAGTAAGGTGGCCAAAACTGCACGCAGTACTCCAGGTGCGGCCTCACCAATACCCTGTACAGTTGCAGTAGGACCTCCCTGATTTTGTACTCCATCCCTCTCGCAATGAAGGCCAACATTCCATTCGCCTTCCTGATTACCTGTTGCACCTGCAAACTAACTTTTTGGGATTCATGCACAAGGGTAGGTGTATCGAGGAGGCTCGTAGGTGTATCGAGGAGGCTCAAGCACGTGGGGAGATCCCGTCCGAACTGACCCCCGTCCGGACGGAATTCCTCATCGGCGCCAAACCCCGGAACCTCCCTCGGGGGCCGGCGCCTCACAACTTGAGCCGCCTCGGGGAAATCCCCTCCGTGCCTTTCAGTTCCGCGCGGAGGGGTTTCCTGTACGGGCTGCTCCTGCACACCCTCAACTTTGCCATCCTCGCCGGCCGTCCGGACACGCCATGGCGTACCATCTTGCCGTCCGGAGGAGGCGGGGGTCCCCGATGGAGGGCCCTCTACGCAGGGGTCCTCCCACTATTCATCGGGGACTTGGCCTGGAGGGTGGTGCACGGAGCAGTGCCGTGCAACAAATTTTTAAGCCGGTTCACGGACTCCCAGGCCGCCTGCAATTTCTGCAGTCTGGAGGAGTCCGTGTTCCATGTTTTTATGGAATGCACGAGGTTGCAGCCCCTGTTTTATTATTTGAAGGGGCTGCTCCTGAAATTCTGGCTGCACTTCAGTCCCACTCTCCTGATCTTTGGGCACCCTGTGCGGAGGGGAGCGGGTAGGTCCGAAGGCCTCCTCGTAGGACTGCTCCTGGGCACGGCCAAGGGTGCCATCAGCCGGTCCAGGCAGCGGGCGGTCGAGGGGGTCGTTCAACCTGACTGCCTGCCTCTCTTCCGCTCTTACATCCGGTCCAGGGTGTCCTTGGAGATGGAGCACGCGGTGTCCACCGGTACGCTCGCGGCCTTCCGCGAGAGGTGGGCACCGGAGGGACTGGAGTGCATCATCACGCCCGGCAACCAAATTTTAATTTGATTTTACGTTTTAAAGTTTAACTTGTTTTAATTGCCGGTGTTTTTAGTGTCCCCCTCTCCTTTTATAGGGGGCACTGGAAAAATTTGATTTTAGCGCCCCAAAAAAAAAAAAAAAAAAAAAAAAAAAAAAAAAAAAAAAAAAAAAAAATGGGCCTTGTAAATGTCTGGAGTGTCACCCAGGTCGGGTGGCACCGTTTAATGTTTTATGTTTTCACAGATAAACTCAAAAGAGTTTCATGCACAAGGACCCCCAGGTCCCTCTGCACCGCAGCATGTTGTAATTTCTCCCCATTCAAATAATATTCCCTTTCAATGTTTTTTTTTTCCCAAGGTGGATGACCTCACATTTTCTGACATTGTATTCCATCTGCCAAACCTTAGCCCATTCGTTTAACCTATCTAAATCTCTTTGCAGCCTCTCTGTGTCCTCTACACAACCCACTTTCCCACTAATCTTTGTGTCATCTGCAAATTTTGTTACTCTACACTCTGTCCCCTCTTCCAGGTCATCTATGTATATTGTAAACAGTTGTGGTCCCAGCACCGATCCCTGTGGCACACCACTAACCACCAATTTCCAACCTGAAAAGGACCCATTTATCCCGACTCTCTGCTTTCTGTTCGCCAGCCAATTCTCTATCCATGCTAATACATTTCCGCTGACTCCGCTTACCTTTATCTTCTGCAGTAACCTTTTGTGTGGCACCTTATCGAATGCCTTTTGGAAATCTAAATACACCACATCCATCGGTACACCTCTATCCACCATGCTCGTTTTATCCTCAAAGACTTCCAGTAAATTAGTTAAACATGATTTCCCCTTCATGAATCCATGCTGCGTCTGCTTGATTGCACTATTCCTATCTAGATGTCCCGCTATTTCTTCCTTAATGATAGTTTCAAGCATTTTCCCCACTACAGATGTTAAACTAACAGGCCTATAGTTACCTGCCTTTTGTCTGCCCCCTTTTTTAAACAGAGGCGTTACATTAGCTGCTTTCCAATCCAATGGTACCTCCCCAGAGTCCAGAGAATTTTGGTAGATTATAACAAATGCATCTGCTATAACTTCCGCCATCTCTTTTAATACCCTGGGATGCATTTCATCAGGACCAGGGGACTTGTCTACCTTGAGTCCCATTAGCCTGTCCAGCACTACCCCCCCCTAGTAATAGTGATTGTCTCAAGGTCCTCCCTTCCCACATTCTCCTCGGTATCCTGGCCAACATTTATCCCTCAACCCACATCAGAAACAGATTATTGCTATTAGTGGGATCTTGCTGTGTGCAAAGTAACCATCATGTTTCCTACGTCACTACAGTGATTACACTTCAAAAATACTTCATTGGTTGTGAAACACTTTGGGACGTCCTGAAGTTGTGAAAGGTGCTATATAAATGCAAGTATTTTCTTTTTTGTAATTGGAAATTATGGGGGTGAAATTAGGTATTGCCCTGTTTGGGGCGCTAACTTTTAAAAGTTTGAAAACTTAGCGGCAGACGCTAATTATTTCAAACTTTTAAAAAAATTTGACGTTTGCGCTCGAAGAAGGAAGTGGGTCACTAAATCAAACGCTCCACTTCCTTCCTGGAGCGTAATCGTCAGCAGGAGGGGCGGTGAATTTCAGCAACGCTGCACACTGGGCCATGCAGCACTGCCACGTTGAAAGGCTCCTTCCCTCCCTTAAAGGGAAAGGCCTTCACCACATGCAAAGGAAAACAAACTTACCTTCTCCACAATGGCAGCCGCGATCCCGTCCGATCAGTCCGGCACTCAAGCAGTGCCGGTCTAATCGATCACAGGCAGGTACCAGAGAAAAAAGCGGCAAGAGAGAAGGTAATATTTTTTTTTTCTCTTACCTCGGCCACCTCGCCTTTGAGCATCACGTCCGACCGCCCAATGCACGCCTCCTGCAGTTGTCGGTGTTTTCAGCCAGCACTGCTGCAGGGGGGCGGAATTCAATTTCGGGTCCAGGGCGATGCATACAGCGATGATATCACGATCTCTCAGGGCGCAACACCGTAGTGCTGCAGCAAAACCCCCACTGAATTTAGCGGGAGTCGCAGATCTCGTCACACCCAGTCACAAAACATTTGCACCCCATTATCACCCCCTGGGGGCACTAACGGGAGGTGCAAAGGAAACTAATGTCGCCCCCTATGTTTATTAAAATAAATGCTTTTGGTTTAGATCTGAAACATGTAATATTTTTTGGTGTTAACTCCTAATTCCAAATAATTTGATTGGAGAGTTTTGGTTGATGAATGAGTACCATGAGGAGGAGAAGCACATCATTCCTTTTGGAGGAAAGTGAAGAAATAAAACTGTTGTCGGAAAAAAAAGTTTGTCTCAGTTTGGGTCAATAATGGAATGGAAAATAATGGAAGTATATACAAGTAAAATTTTTGGTATCATTCTTTAATGTACAATATTTAGAGTTATTCCTCTTTGTAACTATCTCCGTCATGTCTCATGGACAATTGATCTGTAGCAAAGTAAGATCAACTCCTTCCTACCAGCCCCAGGAACTGGATGCATGGATGGTGATTGGGAGTAGGAATCAAGAGAATAATAAGGTAACAATATAATCTCAGCTTTGAAGTAGAATATTTACATGATTAATCAGCTCTAATATGAATATATTGTCCTTTTCAAGAGGAAAGATAAATGCTGAGCATGGGTCGTCAGACTTGTGCATGAATTGAACCAAAGCAAGTTTAAGCATGCAGTCAGAACACAGGCAGGCCATTCTGAATTGAAAACAGTGCCAATTGACTGTACAGAATCTTCTATTGAGTCGCAAAATTTAAATCGTTTGAAATTTCTGATATGAAGATGATAACATTTAGATAAACTTAAACTTTGGTCTAGGATTCAAACTCGGAGCAAATCTTGGATTTTGAAATGAGTAAAAATTTCCTCTGGGCATCCATTGTTAAAACTTTAGGGTCTCAGAGTCATGCAGTCATCACAGTGGGATGCACAGATGCATACCAATCACTGAATGAGTAGTGACATACACTTAAATCTACAAAAATAGGCACGATTAGGTCAGATACCCACCATTACACCACTGGTACTTTGGATGCATATCCAACTGTTCAACTGCCAGTGCCTCTGATATATGTCCAACATTAGGCTGCTTGAGATTCTGATGCAAACCGACCATAAAATCGCTGGTCATTTAGATGAACGGCCATAATTAAAGCACCACTGGTAAAATATTTAGTCTTCCATCAAAAACATTGGAGAAAACATGTATTAATCGTGAACACACTTTGGAAACAAATTATATTTTACAATCACTCCTAACAATGGATGCATGATATGGAGATTTTTATCGCGAGAAATTGGTATTTTGTATAAAAAGCAGATTTTTTTAATGCAGCTGAAATATATGCAGAAATGAAAGGATATAGATCAGTCCTAACTTGGATTATTTTGAAGAAATCTGAATCAGTCTAATTTGAACCAGTTCTAATTACCGCTTCAGATGCTATGTTCATCCTTACTTCGAGCATTTAATTTTTCTTGCGGCTTTTAATAGCTGCCAAAAGAGATTAACAGACATGAGCTATGCGGGAATCAATCTTA
Organism: Pristiophorus japonicus; assembly: GCF_044704955.1. Lineage (NCBI taxonomy): Eukaryota > Metazoa > Chordata > Chondrichthyes > Pristiophoridae > Pristiophorus > Pristiophorus japonicus. The sequence continues at coordinate 152,872,911 of NC_091988.1, read as the reverse complement.
TTTTATGTCTTTGTCTACAAAAGTGCTCGCTTAACATATATCTGTGCAGCCTTAGCACTCATGTTAAGAAAGAACACAACAAACTGTTCATTAGTAGTCATTCTAACATTGTAATCCAGATGGCGTAGTCTGAGGCTTATCAGTAACAGATCATCTGATTCTGTGCATGTTGGAATTCATTAGCAGAACTCAAACTCTAGAGCATTATGGCTTGTTTTATTTGCTACAGCCCATAATGTCTATAAAGTTATTAACCATATGGCTTGTAAATCTAGGCATGAGAATGCATGTGAATGGGATGAAATAAGACTATTCCAACAGTGTCACATCTGCCAGTACCCTGGCAATAGCTATCACTCATACTGTTCAGCTGAAGCTTAATCCAGTTGTAACCGGAGACATGTATAGGCCCAAGCAACTGGGTGAAATCTACCAATTTCTTTTCTGGAAATAGATCCAAAGTATGAGCTGTTAAAGGCCAGATGTTGTCAGAAATGTTATACTTGCAACATGGAAATTCTTGTTTACAAACCAAGCCCCGAATTTGGGTTATCAAAGATAGTTGGAGAAATACAAGTCTGTTGTGGCCTTAATAAGATTACATATGCATGATTTCACAAATGAACCCCACATTAAGGCTACATTTTTGAAACATTGCCAAAATAACTTTATATATTGTACAAAAGAAAAGATTTGCATTTCAATGGCCATCATCGGTGGATCAGAGCTAATACCATTACTTTTCCAAGAACAGATATAATTGTACTGCTCCTTCAATCGCGAGTCAAGATAGGTAGTTCCATATTCTTACATGTGCATCATTGTCCTGGCTGAGTGTTTTGTACATTATTTTACCAAGTTACTAAACTGAGATATATGCAATAGTATGATTAGTCACATAATGGCATCACCATGACTTCAATTACGATTCCATAAACTTTATTAAAAATAAAACCTAAAATTGAAGAAGCCATGTCATAATTGTTTGTAGCTCAGCAGATGGTGTTTACTGCTAATCAAACTCTCCTGGGAAAACATGCTAACACACAAATTTAGTCTTCGAACTGTGATGTTCCGATCATTAAATGCTGCAGAAACATATAAATCCTTCTTTATCCAATAAAATCACTTACTGCAGCTAAGGATGCTATTTATCATTGTAGCAGTGCCTACATTTATTTCCGAATCCCTTACCAAAAAAGAATTGGAACTGTTCTAATGTAACAATATAAGCCCCAGAGCATAGTTATATTTTTATTCTGAGTTCCAATTGTAGCAGAGGTACTAACATACAGCATGACTATTCAATTTTGGTTTAGTGCTAATATTTTCACCTCGGATTTCGAAAGATATAGGTTCAAGCCCCACTCCAGGTCTTGAGCACATAATCTAGGCTGACATCTCAGTGGAGTACTGAGGGAGTGATGCCCTGTCACAGGTGCCATCTTTTGGATGAGATGTTCAATCCCATCGGTCCTCTGAGGCGGATGCAAAAGATCCCGTGGCACTAGTTGAAGAGGAGGAACGCCAATTCTCCCAGTTTCCTGGTCAATATTTATCCCGCAATCAATGGGCCTAAATTTGGCCAGTACATATTTCTGGTGCACTCACCAGAGGTGCACCGCTTTTGTAGAAAGATTAGGGCGCCAAAAATCTTCAGGCCACGTTTGGCCGCTCCCCAGCCTTTCTCGATGGTGGTGCAGCGTGGCAATTAGATTTGGGGGCGGAGCTCGGTCCCAGCGCTGAAAACAGTGCCGGGACCTCTGCACATGCGTGCTAGAGTGTGCGCACATGCGCAGTAGCTCCACACCCCCAGAATCTGTGAGTGTGCTCTGCAGGCTGTGTAGGAGAGGCCTGAAGCACGCCACCCCTATCCCTGGCCAAATGGGCTCCCTCATCAACAGCCAGATTAGCTACCAGAATATCTGTATTTGTAAGTAAAATTGAAATTATGTTGACATATTGCAAAGTACTTGTGGGTTGGTCATTAAGGTGTTTGATCAGCATGCTGGCAAGTACATGATTAAGGGCAAATCTGCTAGATTTTGTTGCAATTATAGATTAAATTACCCATGAAAGTGCAAATTATATCAATGTACCAGGCCTTGTTTTGGTAGGACTTCTATTTTTTATTTGTTATTGATTGATTGATTGCTTATTACTTTGGTCTTGGTGCTTTAGGTGCAGGGTTCCTTCTATTTTTTATTAGTTAATTGCTTATTACTTTTTGTGTTTGGTTTAGTGCTTTGTAAGTCTTGGTGCTATGTCCTCTCAGCTTCCTTGTATTTTTTATTTGTTATTGAATGCTTATTTTTGTGTTTTGTTTAGTGCTTAATGCTTTAAATGTACTTACCTGCACTGATTTCTTAACTCTCCGCAAGGGTTTTCTGTGCAGGCCACAAGTGGCCACATACGCTGGCCTAAGTTAGTTTGGAGCAACGATTAGCTGTCCAAACTGGCCAAAATAGGCGTAGGTGGCTGGTAATGCCCCCTTTTGAAAAAAAAACTAAACTAAAAATAATCCTAACTAACTCACTTACACTGGCGCAAATTAAATATGCAGAATTGTGATTTTTAAGATACTACAAAAAAATCAAGTTGCTCCAAAATAAAACGGAGCAACTCCTGGCCAAATATGGGCCCAATATTACTAAAAAAAAAGTAGATTATTTGGTCATTAAGACATAAGCAAAATACTGTGGATGCTGGAAATCTGAAATAAAAACAAAAAATGGTGGAAATACTCAGCAGGTCAGGCAGTATCTGTGGAGAGAGAAACAGAATTAATGTTTCAGGTCAATGACCTATTGTCAGAACTAACTAATTTTCTGTTTTTATTTATCTAGTCATTATCTCATTATTTGTGGGACTTTGCTAATATGCACATTGGCTGCCCACATGACAACAGTACCTACATTTCAAAAGCACTTCATTAGCTGTGAAGCACATTGGGAAATCCTGAGGTCATAATAGGTGCTATATGCAAGATCTGTCTTTAAATTCACTGATGTAATCTTATAAGTGATATGAAGTTAAAAATCAAATATTTTTGAATTCAGTATTGTGTATCTAATCATGGGCAGGTACATCATTTACACTGTATAATGATGTAAGGACATAACGTATTGTACAAGAAAAGGCGATTGACCAATCAGATCTGTTTCATTCATAAAATGTACAATCTGCTCCTATCAAGTACTCCACTCAATCTATTTACTCTTCTGAGGAAAAATTCTGGCAAAAGGTCATAAGACCTGAAATGTTGCGCCTACCTTCATCTCCTCACAGATGCTGCCTGACCTGCTGAGTGTTTCCAGCATTTTCTATTTTTATTCCAGATTTCCAGCACCCAAAATGCTTTCTGTTTTATCCGTTGGCTTAATATCTCAGGCAATGCAACACTTCTTCAGTATTGTACTTGTGTATCAGCCGAGATTGAGTGCTTAAGTTCTGCAGCTGGGCTCAAACCTAAAGCCTGCTGACTCAAAGGCAAGAGTGCCAGTCATTGAGCCAAACAAACGATTCTATCAAAAATAGTTCAATGGATACCGTACTCTGAATATTGCAAATCTGATAATTTTCTCTCAAATGTCATGTCTATATTCAATACATTTGGTCGTTACATTTTCAGAGTTGATCATTTTTTTTTAGGAAAGCATGAAAAGTAGAGGTAAAATCATTATAATATGCTAAAATTGAGCTGGTTTGCATTATCTTCCTTTGTCTCAAACTGATGCAGTGTAACAATTTTCCCTTTGAAAGATTCTTTGCTTCAGTGACGTCTGTGATTTACAAGAATGGTTCCACGGATGAAGGACTTCAGTTGCGTAGATAGACTGGAGAAGCTGGAGTTGTTCTCCTTCAAGCAGAGAAGTTTGAGAGGAGATTTGATAAAGGTGTTCAAAATAATTAGGGGTCTGGACAGAGTAGATTAAGAGAAACCGTTCCCATTGGTGGAAGGGTCAAGAACCAAAGGACACAGATTTAAGGTGATTGGCAGAAGAGCTTTTTACTATCAAGTCTGAAACACTATGTATCCTGAAATGCTTTGTATCTGGAACCTGAATTTATATCAGAAACATAATAGAATGTAAATAAAATCCCTTCCTGGACAACCGGATAAAAATCTTAAAACATGACAGGCCCCATTACGTCAACCATTCATGTGCTTTAAATGAACTAGTGTACTTAATAGGGAAGGTTGCGATTTTATTAATGTACAGGTAGCATTCGATTCTAATAATATCACTAGAAAACTGTGCACTACTTTCCCTAGCAGCAGCTGTGACTCACTCGTCATTGATCATTCAAAACTTAATAGCAGAGTTTTGGAAGGAGAATTGACCAGTGGAAGTAACTAATCAAGAAGTGTCCATGTTCATATTTGTAGTCTATGTAATTAATCCAATGTTCCAGTTCTCAAGTGACTGAGCCTAAGATTCGATGCTGTGACTCAAATTTCCAGTATCAAATCCCCAAAGCCAAGCACACGAGGTATAATGTGGCACCTATATGTGCTTAAGTGATTACAAGATGCATATCTCCCATCTTGAAAATCAGATTTATGCTTTCGTTACACTACAATTTCAGCACAGAACATCAAATTGGCATGATAATTATGCAATATGGAGATCTCAATCCAGTTAAACTGCACTACTTCCCTGGAGACCCCAAGAAGATGACTTGGCACTGGGACAGCTCTAACAACTGGAGCTGACACCATGCACATCAATTCCAATTGAAACTATCAAGCATCCCATTGAATTTATCCAGCACAGCTAAACCATGCAGTCAAGAAATGTCTCATGTACAATCCCTGCATAGTTGGTACTTAGCTGGATTAGTGAAATGGATGACACTAAGCTGGGTGGCAGTGTGAGCTGTGAGGAGGATGCTAAGAGGCTGCAGGGTGACTTGGACAGGTTAGGTGAGTGGGCAGATGCACTATGACGTAGATAAATATGAGGTTATCCACTTTAATGGCAAAAACAGGAAGGCAGAATATTTCCTGAATGGTGACAGATTAGGAAAAAGGGAGGTGCAACGAAACCTGTGTCATGGTACATCAGTCATTGAAAGTTGGCATACAGGTACAGCAGGCGGTGAAGAAGGCAAATGGTATGTTGATCTTCATAGCGAGAGGATTTGAGTATAGGAGCAGGGAGCTCTTACTGCAGTTGTACAGGGGCTTGGTGAGGCCATACCTTGAATATTGTGTGTAGTTTTAGTCTCCTAATCTGAGAAAGGACATTCTTGCTATTAAGGGAGTGCAGCGAAGGTTCATCAGACTGATTCCCGGAGTGGTAGGACTGACATATGAAGAAAGACTGGATCGACTAGGCTTATATTCACTGGAATTTAGAAGAATGAGAGGGGATCTCATAGAAACATAAAATTCTGATGGGATTGGACAGGTTAGCTGCAGGAAGAATGTTCCCAATGTTGGGGAAGTCCAGAACCAAGGGTCACAGTCTAAGGATATGGGGTAAGCCATTTAGGACCAAGATGAGGAGAAACTTCTTCACTCAGAGAATTGTGAATCTGTGGAATTCTCTACCACAGAAAGTTGTTGAGGCCAGTTCATTAGATATATTCAAAAGGGAGTTAGATGTGGCCCTTATAGTAAAGGGATCAAGGGGTATGGAGAGAAAGCAGGAATGGGGTACTGAAGTTGCATGATCAGCCAAGCCAAGACCATATTGAATGGTGGTGCCATGCTCAAAGGGCCGATTGGCCTACTCCTGCACCTATTTTCTATGTTTCTATGATGCTGCAATTGACTTCAGTATCTCCAGGAGAATCAGTCAAGATACGCAATCCTCTTTGTGATCCAGTGACTCCCGTTACAAATGTACACGTGTGGATATTGTGTGAGGACACAATCAGGCACAGCAGTGGAACACCTCTCCGATTAAAGTGTCTGTTTCACCATCAAGACTCACAGATGTATAATAGATAATTGATAAGGGTATCTGAGGTCTCTTGGACCTGTGATATCATACTCCAAGCAAGGCGTCAACAACTTCATGTCAGCTAATTCATCCAAAAAGCTGGCTAAATATCAAATCAGGAATAGGATTTCAGATTTTGGGGATAGATATAAACTGAGATAAACAAATATTCTACAGGACATAATGATTTCTGCCTTTATCAGTCCAGAGATGGAATGTGAAGTGCAACAGGCCAGAGCAGACGAGTGATCGGCCTGAAAAGTGTGGCCTCGCCGGGTGCGTACGAAGTGCACACGGTCCCGGCAAGGCCTCACAAAAGCCGGTTCTCGGCGTGCGATGCGCATACGCCATGAACCGACTTTTCTGATCTGGTACAATTTCTTGAGACAGATCTTGCGCATCCCCGCAGAAAAGACAGCCGCGCAGCAGAGATTGGGCTATTTGCCCAACTCTTGCCCAGCAAATGCCCTTTAAACTCTTAAGCCTGGTAAAGGCAGGCATATAGCTTACCTTTATCAGTGTTTTAACATAGAAAAATTAAATTTCATCACTCACTTTTATATTAAAAACCCTGTCTATTAAGGTAAGTTTATTTTTAACTCGGTTAAAACATATTTTAAAACATTTTCCAAAACATTTAATTACATTCAATTTCAATTAATTTTAATATATGAGGTGTTTTTTTGTTTTAAATTGTGCTGTTTTCTTCTTTTAGGGTTTTTTTTCACATTGATAGTAATGGGAGCTCGTAAAAATGGAGTTCCCATTATTATCAATGAGAATACTGCATAGTGATTGGTGGTCCAGGCCCACGTGACTCAAGCAGATGCATTCGTATGTGGAAGACATCCTCCCGCACGCTGCACAGCGAATGAAGACCTCAGACCGGAATCCTACATTTCTCCGGGACCACCAGGTATTTTCGTAGATTTTTTTGGGGTCGGTGACATTCATCCGAAGGAAGCCTCCAACTGCAATTTTTGGCCCCAAAATAAATTTTCCCCACTGTTATATAACTGACTGGGCTGGTGGATTGGGTTGAAATATCTATATCTCTATTGGCCCAAAATTGCCCAGGAGTTGCTAGTTTTTTTGGAGCAACTTGATTTTTCTGGAGTATCTTAAAAATCCCCATTATGCACATTCAATTTGCGCCAGTGTAAGTGAGTTAGTTAGAATTTTTTTAGTTTAGTTTTGTTTTGTTCAAAAGGGGACGTTACCAGCCACCTATGCCCGGTTTGGCCATTTAAGCCACTTTGGACAGCTAATAGTTGCTCCAAACTAACTTAGGCCAGCGTATGTGGTCACTTGTGGCCGCACAGAAAACGCTTGCGGAAAGTTAAGAAATCAGCGCAGGTTGGTACTTAATGACTTGACTAAAGAATGTTAATAGGATCAAACAGCTATACAGGACTGAAAAACTTCGAAAGTTAATTTACTATACAACAGAAGCATTCATGGAAGCTTAAACTACAAAAATAAAAGAAGTAAAGAGACAAAACATATTTACATAATTTTTTCAAAATATCCAAATAAAAAATAGAAGTACCTCCTGCTCGTAGCAAAGTATTTTCATTAACATGGTTAAGGAAATTCTTAAGTAAACTCATTAAAATTACTGGCTACAAGGTTATCACATCCCCCCCTCCCAATCAAAACTCTCCTCTCTCCTCCCCCCAGATCTAAACTCTCCTCCTCCCCCTCCGCATCAAAACTCTCCTCTCTTCTCCCCACCCCCTCCATCAAAACTCTCCTCTTACCTCACCCCCGATCAAAACTTTCCTCCTCCCCCCCCTCCCCACCCACCCCGATCAAAACTCTTCCCCCACCTCCGATCAAAAGTCTCACCGCACCAAGCTGTTTCTTGTAGCCCTCAGCGCGGGAAGGCAGTGAGCTGGCCTGTCACTCGGCCTGGGATAGGGGCAGGATGCATTGGTCCCACGCTGCAGGCACGCATCATCACAATCATGAGAGGAGTTACTGCGCATGCGCGAACACTCGACTGCGCATGCGGACAGATGCCGGCACTCTTTTAGGTGCAGGGCCCTAGCTCCGCCCTCCTAATAGACTCGTTACTCTGTACCAAGCCTCAGGAGAATCGGCAGAAGGTCCAGAATCCCGGGACATCTTTTTGGCGCTGTTTGGATTGTAGGAAGTTGGCGCATCTCACATGAGTGCGGCGAAAAAACGGGTGGGCAAAATTTGGGTCCTATTAACGCAATAGTAAGGAAGGACATGAGCTTGGATGAAGTGGAATCTCTACGGGTAGAGCTGCGGAACACCAAAGGGCAGAAAACGCTCCTGGGAGTTGAATACAGACCACCAAACAGTGGTAGTGAGGTTGGGGATCGCATCAAACAAGAAATTAGGGATGAATGCAATAAGGGTACAGCAATTATTATGGGCAACTCTAATTTACATATAGATTGGGCTAACCAAACTGGTAGCAATATGGTGGAGGAGGATTTCCTGGAGTGTATTAGGGATGGCTTTCCAGACCAATATGTCAAGGAACCAAATAGAGGGCTGGCCATCCGAGAATGGGTGATGTGTAATGAGAAAGGACTAATTAGCAATCTTGTTGTGCGAGGACCCTTGGGGAAGAGTGACCATAAAATAGTAGATTCCTTTATTAAGATGGAGAGTGACACAGGTAATTCAGAGACTAGGGTCCTGAACTTAAGGAAAGGTAACTTCAATGATATGAGACGTGAATTGGCTAGAATAGACTGGCGAACGATACTTAAAGGGTTGATGGTGGATAGGCAATGGCAAACACATGGATGAACTTCAACAATTGTACATCCCGGTCTGCAGTAAAAATAAAACGGGGAAGGTGGCTCAACTGTGGCTAACAAGGGAAATTAAGGATAGTGTTAAATCCAAGGAAGAGGCATATAAATTGGCCAGAAAAAGCAGCAAACTTGAGGACTGGGAGAAATTTAGAATTCCATAGAGGAAGACAAAGAGTTTAATTAGGAGGGGAAAATAGAGTATGAGAGGAAGCTTGCTGGGAACATAAAAACTGACTGCAAAAGCTTCCATAGATATGTGAAGAGAAAAAGATTAGTGAAGACAAACGTAGGTCCCTGGCAGTCATAATCAGGTGAATTTATAATGGGGAACAAAGAAATGGCAGACCAATTGAACAAATACTTTGGTTCTGTCTACATGAAGAAAGACACAAATAACCTTCCGGAAATACTAGGGGACCGAGGGTCTAATGAGAAGGAGGAACATAGAAACATAGAAAATAGGTGCAGGAGTAGGCCATTCAGCTCTTCGAGCCTGCACCGCCATTCAATGAGTTCATTGCTGAACATGCAACTTCAGTACCCCATTCCTGCTTTCTTGCCATACCCCTTGATACCCCGAGTAGCAAGGACTACATCTAACTCCTTTTTGCATATATTTAGTGAATTGGCCTCAACAACTTTCTGTGGTAGAGAATTCCACAGGTTCATCACTCTCTGGGTGAAGAAGTTCCTCCTCATCTCGGTCCTAAATGGCTTACCCCTTATCCTTAGACTGTGACCCCTGGTTCTGGACTTCCCCAACATTGGGAACATTTTTCCTGCATTCAACCTGTCTAAACCCGCAGAATTTTAAATGTTTCTATGAGATCCCCTCTCATTCTTCTGAACTCCAGTGAATACAAGCCCAGTTGATCCAGTCTTTCTTGATATGTCAGCCCCGCCATCCCGGGAATCAGTCTGGTGAACCTTCGCTGCACTCCCTCAATAGCAAGAATGTCCTTCCTCAAGTTAGGAGACCAAAACTGTACACAATACTCAGGTGTGGCCTCACCAAGGCCCTGTACAACTGTAGTAACACTTCCCTGCCCCTGTACTCAAATCCCCTCACTATGAAGGCCAACATGCCATTTGCTTTCTTAACCGCCTGGTGCACCTGCATGCCAACCTTCAATGACTGATGTACCACGACACCCAGATCTCGTTGCACTCCCCGTTTCCTAATCTGTCGCCATTCAGATAATAGTCTGTCTCTCTGTTTTTACCACCAAAGTGGATAACCTCACATTTATCCACATTATACTTCATCTGCCATGCATTTGCCCATTCACCTAACCTATCCAATTCACTCTGCAGCCTCATAGTATCCCCCTCCCAGCTCACACTGCCACCCAACTTAGTGTCATCCGCAAATTTGGAGATACTACATTTATTCCCCTCATCTAAATCATTAATGTACAATGTAAACAGCTGGGGCCCCAACACAGAGCCTTGTGGTACCCCACTAGTCACTGCCTGCCATTCTGAAAAGTACCCATTTACTCCTACTCTTTGCTTCCTGTCTGCCAACCAGTTCTCAATCCACGTCAGCACACTACCTCCAATTCGATGTGCTTTAACTTTGCACATTAATCTCTTGTGTGGGACCTTGTCGAAAGCCTTCTGAAAGTCCAAATACACCACATCAACTGGTTCCCCCTTGTCCACTCTACTGGAAACATCCTCAAAAAATTCCATAAGATTTTTCAAGCATGATTTCCCTTTCACAAATCCATGCTGACTTGGACCTATCATGTCACCTCTTTCCAAATGCGCTGCTATGACATCCTTAATAATTGATTCCATCATTTTACCCACTACCGATGTCAGGCTGACTGGTCTGAAGGAAATCCTTATTAGTCAGGAAATTGTGTTAAGGAAATTGATGGGATTGAAGGCCGATAAATCCCCAGGGCCTGATCGTCTGCATCCAGAATACTTAAGAAGTGGCCTTAGAAATAATAGATTCATTGGTGATCATTTTCCAGCAGTCTATCGACACTGGATCAGTTCCTATGGACTGGAAGGTAGCTAATGTAACACCACTTTTTACGAAAGGAGGGAGAGAGAAAACAGGGAATTTTTGACCGGTTAGCCTAACATCAGCAGTGGGCAAAATGTTGGAATCAATTCTTAAAGATGAAATAGCAGCGCTTTTGGAAAGCAGTGACATTATTAGTTCAAGTCAGTATGAATTTTATGAAAGGGAAATCATGCTTGACAAATCTTCTGAAATTTTTTACGGATGTAACTAGCAGAGTGGACAAGGGAGAACCAGTGGATGTGGTGCATTTGGACTTTCAGAAGGCTTTTGACAAGGTCCCGCACAAGAGATTGTTGTGCAAAATCAAAGCACGTGGTATTGGGGGTAATATACTGATGAAGACAGGGAACTGGTTGGCAGACAGGAAGCAGAGAGTCGGGATAAACGGGTCCTTTTCAGAATGGCAGGCAGTGACTAGTGTAGTGCCGCAGGGCTCAATGCTGGGACCCAGCTCTTTACAATATACATTAACGATTTGGATGAAGGAATAGAGTGTAATATCTCCAAGTTTGCAGATGACACTAAACTGGGTGGCGGAGTGAGCTGTGAGGAGGACGCTAAGAGGCTGCAGGGTGACTTGGACAGGTTAGGTGAGTGGGCAAATGCATGGCAGATGCAGTATAATGTGGATAAATGTGAGGTTATCCACTTTGATGGCAAAAACACAAATGCAGACTATTACCTGAATGGTGACAGATTAGGAAAACTGGAGGTGCAACGAGACCTGGGTGTCATGGTACATTAGTCATTGAAAGTCGGCATGCAGGTACAGCAGGCGGATTTGAGTATAGGAGCAGAGAGATCTTACTGCAGTTGTACAGGGCCTTGATGAGGCCTCACCTGGAATATTGTGTTCAGTTTGGACTCCTAATCTGAGGAATGACGTTCTTGCTATTGAGGGAGTGCAGCGAAGGTTCACCAGACTGATTCCTGGGATGACGGGACTGACATATGAGGAGAGACTGGGCCTTTATACACTGGAGTTTAGAAGGATGAGAGGGGATCTGACGGGATTGGACAGGTTAGATGCGGGAAGAATGTTCCCGATGTTGGGGAAGTCCAGAACCAGGGGACACAATCTTAGGATAAGTGGTATGCCATTTAGGACTGAGATGAGGAGAAACTTCTTCACTCAGAGTTGTTAACCTGTGGAATTCCCTTCCGCAGAGAGTTGTTGATGCCAGTTCATTGGATATATTCAAGAGGGAGTTAGATATGGCCCTTACAGCTAAAGGGATCAAGGGGATGGAGAGAAAGCAGGAAAGGGGTACTGAGGTGATGATCAGCCATGGTCTTCTTGAATGGCGGTGCAGGCTCGAATGGCCGAATGGCCTACTCCTGCACCTATTTTCTATGTTTCTATCTCTCTCCTTCTCTATATCCATATCTCTATATATCCATATATATATCTATATATAATCCAATCCACCAGTCCCATTCCAAAGCAATCAAATCTAATCAACCAGTCCAGTTCAGTTTAATTTCAACCAATCCAATATATTATGACAAACGCAAAATACTGCGGATGTTAGAATCTGAAATAAAAACAGAAAATGCTGGAAATCTCAGTGGGTCAGGCAGCATCTGCGACGAGAAACAGAGTTAACGTTTCAGGTTTCTGGAAGGAATTACCTTTTTCCTATTCCATGCTTTCTTTTCATCTTAATATCAGAAAGTAAATCCCCTTTGGCCACTTTTACATATCTCCTGGTATTTTGTTACTTTTGAATTTTTGCTCCAAAAATGTATGAAAACGCCATCAAATAATGTATACTTTGTTATCCTGCGGTAATTTCTTTGACTTAGATTAAAATTATTATGCTGCATTTCTGAGAAAAAAGGATTGTCAAAAGTGATAAACACCACATTCATACAATATGCCCTCAATTTTCAGAAGGAGATTTGTACAGCCATCAATCATCTGACAACTGGTGCAGTTTGGAAAGAAAGAGAAACTTGCATTCATTTAGTGCATTTCACAATCTCAGGACATGCCAAAGCACTTTACAGCCAATGAAGCAGTTTTGAAGTGTAGTCACTGTTGTGATGTAGGAAAAAACAGCAGCCAATTTGTGCACAGCAAGCACCCACAAATGGCAATGAAATAAATGACCAAATCATCTGTTTTTAGATGCTGGTTGAGAGATAATTATTGCCCAGGATACCAATAAAACTCCCTGCTGTTCTTCAAATAGTATAGTGGGATCTTTAACATTCACCTGAGGAACTCAGTTTCACATCTCATCAGAAAGACGGCACCTCCGACAGTGCAGCACTCCCTCAGTACTGTGCTGAAGTGTCAGCCCAGATTATGTGCCCAAGTCTCTGGAGTGGGGCTTGAACACATGACCTTCTGTGTTATGTATCTTACATTATTATATATAACTGTATCCTAACATGTTATACATGACTGTAATAAGATATGACCTGTAACCACCAGCAAACCTTACCACCAGGGGTGCACTTGCAAGAGACAGGTATATAAGGACAGATCTCAGGCAAGTGCAGCATTCCAGAGCTGTGAAATAAAGGTGCAGGTACAGAGTGACCTTGACTTCACTACATGCCTCGTGTGAATCTGTATTGAGGGGACAGGACTTCACAGTGGCGACGGGTTACGGGATTACAGAATCCACAGAATGGCGAACAACGGATCAGATGAAAAGTACAATTCGGGAGACAATTGGGAGGACTTTATAGAAAGGCTCCAGCAAAGCTTTGTAACCAAAGACTGGTTAGGCGACGATAAGGCAGACAAGAGAAGAGCCCATCTCTTGACCAGCTGTGGCTCGAAAACATACGCTTTAATGAAGGATCTGTTGGCACCCGAGAAACCAGCAAGCAAGTCGTTTGAAGAATTGAGCACACTGGTAAGAGACCACCTGAAGCCAGCGAGCAGCCTACGCATGGCCAGACACAGGTTCTACAACTACAGACGCTGTGTGGGCCAGAGCATACCCGACTTGGTGGCGGAACTTTGGAGATTGGCTAGTTTATGTGAGTTCTCCGATGAACTGAGGAGAGAAATGCTGAGAGACTTTTTCATTGAAGGAATAGGCCACGCAGGCATATTCCGAAAGCTCATAGAGACCAAGAACCTGAACTTAGAGGCAGCAGCACTGGTTGCACAGACATTCTTGGTAGGGGAAGAAGAAACGAGGTTGATTTCCAATGCAGGTACGACAACTAACGAAATATCGGAAGAAGAAGTTCACAGCATTAAACAAGCTGCTACCCCCACACACAGACAAAACCGGGAGAACAGGCTCTCGATAGCAGGCAGAGGCCATCAAGGGCCACAGGAATGGCCGTTCACACCTCATCTACCCACAATGCGAGCAATCAACTACAAACTGAGAGAAGCTCAAGAGAGATCAGCCAGATGCAGCTCATTCTTTGGGAACTCTTTGAACAATGGAACAGGTCTGTGCTGGATGTGTGGAGGTGGGCACTCGTCAAGGGGATGTCGATTTCAGCAGGCTGTTTGCAGAAATTGTGAATATACAGGGCATTTGGCCCGCATGTGCAAAAAAACGGCAGCTCGGCTGGTATACGAATCAGATGGGTCGGAATGCGGACAAGAAGATGGTGGGGACAGTACCCGGGACACCAATGTACAGCGGGTCAACATGATAAATGGCCGCTGCTCCTACAACAGGACGCCTCCTATAATGATGAGGGTCCTACTCAATGGGATATTTGTCAACATGGAGCTGGATACGGGAGCGAGTCAATCTCTCATGGGCGCTCAACAATTTGAACAACTGTGGCCGCATAAAAGAGACAGACCAAAACTCACAAGGGTCGACACCACACTAAAGACATATACTAAAGAAATCGTACCAGTCGTTGGCAGCGCCATGCTCTCTGTCACACACAAAAGAACAGTGAACCGACTTCCCCTGTGGATTATCCACGGAGACCCCCCCAGCACTGCTGGGGAGAGGCTAGCTTCCAAAACTAAACTGGAAATGGGATGATGTCCATGCCATGTCATTAGAGGAACGGACCTCCTGCTCAACAGTTATAAAGCGATTTGAACATCTCTTTCAGCCAGGTGTGGGCACTTTCAAAGGGGCCAAAGTCAAAATCTACATCACACAGGATGCTAGACCTGTCCATCACAAGGCCAGAGCTGTACCCTATGTGATGAGGGGAAAGATTGAACATGAACGAGACAGGCTTCTGCGGAAAGGCATTATATCACCTGTGGAATTTAGCGACTGGGCAAGTCCCATCGTCCCAGTCATGAAGCCTGATGGATCCGTACGAATCTATGGGGACTACAAATCTACCATAAACAGAGTCTCCCTACAGGACCAGTACCCGCTGCCCAGAGCGGAGGACTTATTTGCCACATTGGCTGAATGTAAACTTTTCTCAAAATTAGACCTCACATCTGCGTATATGACGCAAGAATTGACCGAGGAATCCAAGCTACTCACCACCATCAACACACTTCATGTACAATCGATGCCCATTCGGCATCAGGTCAGCAGCTGCCATATTCCAGCGCAAAATGGAGAGTCTGCTCAAGTTCATCCCGGGGACGGTTGTATTTCAAGACGACATACTTATCACGGGCAGGGACACCGACTCCCATCTCCGTAATTTGGAGGAAGCACTAAAGCGGTTGGATCGGGTAGGCCGACGAGTCAAGAAATCCAAGTGCCTGTTTCTCGCACCCGAGGTTGAATTTTGGGCAGAAAGATTGCCGCTGATGGAATCCGTCCAACAGAGTCCAAAACAGAAGCAATTCGCCTGGCACCCAGGCCCCGGAATGTCTCAGAACTGCGCGCCTTTCTCGGGCTACTCTATTACTTTGGGAATTCTATGCAGAACTTAAGCATGCTGCTGGAGCCTCTACTCAGGAAAGGGTGAGATTGGTTTTGGGGGGATGCCCAGGAACGCGCCTTCAATAAGACACACACAACCTTCTGTGTTCCAACAGTGTTTTGACTTTATTTGACCCAGGTAAAAAGCTAGTTCTCACATGCAATGCGTCAGCGTATGGGGTCGGGTGCGTTTTGCAACATGTCAATAGTGCGGGCAAATTACAACCCATAGCTTATGCCTCCAGGTCACTTTCGCGGGCGACGCACAGGTACGGAATGGTAGAGAAGGAAGCGCTCGCGTGCGTGAACGGTGTCAAAAAGATGCACCAATACCTTTTCGGGGCCAAGCTCGCGTTAGAAACCGACCACAAGTCCCTCACGTCCCTCCTATCCGAGAGCAAGCCAACGCCTCGGTGCGAATTCAATGGTGGGCACTCATGCTGGCGTCCTACGACTATACCAAGAGGCACAGACCAGGCACAGACAACTGTGCTGACGCGCTCAGCAGGCTACTCCTGGTGACCACGGAAGGGTCTGACGAACAGGACTGTGAGATAGTCATGGCAATCAATGCCTTTGAGTCCACAGGTTCGCCCATGACGGCTCGCCAAATCAGAGCCTGGACGGCTAGTGACCCCACGTTATCCTTAGTAAAAAGATGTGTCCTAACCGGTGACTGGGCAGAGGCTCACGATGCCTGCCCTGAGGAATTAAAACCCTTTCACAGGCGCATGCATGAGCTATCACTACAAGCAGACTGCCTGATGTGGGGCAGCCGAGTGGTCATGCCTCTGCGAGGCAGAGAGGCATTTGTCCGGGAGCTCCACCACGAGCACCCGGGATCGTTCTCATAAAGGCCATAGCCAGATCCCACGGCTGGTGGCCTGGTATTGACGTGGACTTGGAGCTCTGCGTCCGAAGGTGCACCATTTGTGCCCAACTCAGCAATGCCCCCAAGGAGGCTCCACTGAGCCCCTGGCCTACCAAACCATGGTTGCGGGTGCACGTAGACTATGTGGGCCCATTCATGGGCAAAATGTTCCTCGTAGTTGTAGATGCATTTTCAAAGTGGATCGAATGCACCATTTTAAACTCGAGCACAACCTCCACCACTGTGGAGAGCCTCGCAACCATGTTTGCAACGCACGGAATCCCTGACATATTGGTCAGTGACAATGGTCCGTGCTTCACCAGCGCAGAATTCCAAGACTTTATAATTGAGCACGGCATAAATCACGTCAAGACGGCACCGTTCAAGCCGGCCTCCAACGGCCAGGCGGAGAGAGCAGTGCAAATCATTAAACAAGGCATGCTTAAAATCCAAGGTCCCACGCTGCAGGGTCGCCTGTCGCGACTGCTGCTGGCATACAGATCTCGTCCGCACTCACTGACTGGGATCCCCCCCGTGCAACTGTTGAGGAAAAGGACTTTAAAAACAAGGCTCTCATTAATCCTCCCAGACATGCACAAAATCGTTGAGGCAAAGCGCCATAAGCTGACCGACTAACATGACAGAAATTCGAGGGGGAGATGGAATGAGATAGGGGACAAAGTGTTTGTACTAAACCATGGCAGGGGTCCCAAATGGCTTGCAGGGACAGTAACGGGCAAGGAAGGAAACAGGCTACTGGTAGTACAAATGGACAATGGCAAAACCTGCCAGATGCATGTAGACCAAGTCAAAAGCAGATTTACCAACAACACTCCGGAACCAGAGGCAGACTAGAATGAGGAACTCGCACCATACCTGGTGGACAGACAGAGGGAACAACCTGAGGAAAGGACAATCCCAACAAACAGCCCAGGCGAATCAACAACAATCACACCAATCGAAACAGACAGCCCAGGCGAGATAGCAGCAACCACACCCAAAGAAAAACAGACACCAAGGCAAACAACCACAACTCAGACACTCCACGCAAGAGCGTAGAGCACCTGAGAGACTGAACCTATGAAGACAATAAGACCTTGGGGGAGGGTGATGTCATGTATCTTACATTATTGTATATAACTGTATCCTAACATGCTATACATGACTGTAATAAGATATGACCTGTCACCACCAGCATACCTTACCACCAGGGGTGCACTTGCAAGAGACAGGTATATAAGAACAGGTCTCAGGCAAGTGCAGCATTCCAGAGCTGTGAAATAAAGGTGCAGGTCCAGAGTGACCTTGACTTCACTACATGCCTCGTGTGAATCTGTACTGAGGGGACAGGACTTTACATTCTGAGAGTGCTACCACTGAGCCAAGGCTGACACCTACATTTTTAATTAAGTTTAATTACTTTTGCGAAGAACATTTTGAATTGAGCAAACTTCCATAATGTAAGATGACCGAGGCACAAACTAAACCCTGCATAAGCTTTACTTGAATGCATTCCATGTACACACTGCTCAATTCAGGACAGTTCCAATATAACAGAGCAACCGTAGAAGCATCAGGGCAGTTACACAACACATTCAAGGAATGGGACCTAAGGACACTGTTTCAACAGTCCACGATAGCTGCACTAATACATATATTACACAGAATTATATAGTATTACATCATACTTACAGCACAGAATCTGGCCATCCAGCCCAACAGGTCCATGCCAGTGTTTATGCTCTTCACCCTACTTCATCTAACCTCATCAACATATCCTTCTATTCTTTTCTCCCTTGCGTGTTTATCTAGCTTCTCCTTACATGCATTGACGCTTTTCGCCTCAACTCCTTGGGTAGCGAGTTCCACATTATAAACACTCGCTGGTAAAGAATTTTCTCCTGAATTGCCTATTCGAGTTATTCGTGACTATCTTATAGTTATGGGCCCTAGTTCTGGTCTCCCCTGCAAGTGGAAACATTTTCTTTACGTCAACATATATGGGCCACTTCGGAATGTGCTATGAACTGAATCGCTGACTAAGTGCAGCATGTTTATGTTGCATCAGATTTAATGAGATGCACCAGATATCTGACTTATTCCCTGATTACAAGTCAGTCGGAGGTATCTTTAAACTCTATCTAACAGTATTGCCAACAGAAAAGTACTGAATGCATCATTTCAAAGTAAATTTAAATAATCTGCGAAGCGACAGAAAAATTGCAATCATGCAGATTTCAAACAAAGGAAGTACTTGGCTACTCTTCCTCTCCTTAGTTCCTTCAAAGTCCCAACCTGATTCAGAAATTAGTATGTATTAAAGCCTTTGTTCTGGGATAATTTACAGCATCGGTTTTGGGCTGAATACCACAAAATGCTGTTTCCACTGAGTGAATCATGTCAAATGACATTTTTTTCCCACTATTGAAACATGTCAATTTTCAGTCATCTCTACACGGCTGTGCCGCATTTACATAAGATTGAAATTTTCTACTGCAATATTTAATTTTGCACTATGTATGAAATCAAATGAATAATTGCTATCAGGCATGTCTTGCTCATTTTAATGAGACTAATCCATGCAGGCACTGCAGACCACATTAATTCTGCCATAAAATATGAATTATTTAACATGTAGCTCATAAAATGTAAAACAGGCTTGTAAAGGCAATCTAACCACTATAATGGTACCGTTACAAAATACTGCAGTGGGACTCTTTTATTCCTGTAACACATGTTCAAAAGCCCCAGTGAATCTCATTCCCACTACTGTTGCTATGGAGAAGGTGTCGTCCCACTGGAACGGCACCAATTGAGCATGTTCTAGATATTAACCTTTTGAGTACCATAGAAACATTTGTATAGCCATAAAAAGCATCATCTGTAATAAGCATAATCTGAGCACTGATTTCAAATGAATACTATTCCTAAACCAATGTCCCCATAGTATGTACGAGTTCCCTGTAGTATGCCTGTTATCCAGTCAATTGAGATCAACTTGCCTCGATATGGACATGATTAAGCCATCAATGTAACATTTCAATCTTTAACATGATTTGTGTATTCAAACAGAGAATTGCTCCAGATCAATGATCATATAAACAATCCAAACAGCAAAATTTCACTTAAAAATAGGTCAGGCACATTAAGGGTTAAAATATTGCAGAAATAAAATCAGCAGTTGCATAATAAATTAATCATGGCTGCTTAACAAGAAAAAAAACCTAAAATAAGTTTAAAATCAATAAGCAAGGAAATATTACAAGCACATCATTAATAACCTTAATAAATAGGAATGAATGATTTAATTATACATAAAGGCATACTGTTGCCATGGAAATATATATTCTAAGAAATGTTAGCATGTCTGTAAATGGTGGAGCCTGCAATGTCAGTAGCAGGAATATGATGATATTGCCATATTACTGGCTTTATATGACAAGACATTGGGCTCAATTTTCCCGTCATTGGTGCCGTTTTTATGGCACGCGCTGTTTTTTTGGTGTATTTATTTTTTTCCAAGTTTCCCCCTGCAATCTGCACTGGTGTAACTGACTTAGTTATGATTTTTTTAGGCCAGTTTTTTTTGACATCATAGGGGGCTAGATCTACGCCGGTTTTTATAATTTTTCGCAATTTGGCCAACATTTTTTCCTCCCAGATCGGCGTATCTGCCCACTCCCGAAAAACCTCTGGGCACTTAAGAAAACCAGCGCACATTCACAAATCGGCGCTGAAAGACGCCATTGTTTTTAAATCGATGATTTTAGAGGAAATCAAGAACACTAAAAATCAATAATAAAGTTCAACTTTTTTTTACTTGTCGACGAAGTAAATGTAAATTTGTTGGATTTCATAAGTTTTTTCTTTTTTTTTTACTCTCACACGCCACCACCGAATGTCTTGAAGCAGGATTGGAGGGCCGTAGCTTTGGCCGGCAGAATCAGCCCCACGCTCAGACACAGGGGCTCAGCTACAATACAAGTCGTGGGGTGGGGGGGGGGGGGGGCGGTGGAAGAAGGAAGGAGAGAAAAAGAGAGCGAGGTGCTGATCGGAAGCCCTTATGAAAACTGCAACGAGTTGGGGTGGGGAAAGAGAAGGGGAGAAGTCACAAGACTGCAATTAGTTAAGGGGGGGGGAGGGGGGAGTGAGGAGAAGTCACAAGACTTTCGGTGTTGTCCATCCATACAGACCTTGGGGGTAGAGAGAAAACTACCGTTTTGAGCTTCTTTCAAAGGGTAAATTTAAGTATGGGGACAATACTGACAATGCCATACCTTGTGTGAGCCTTCTGCGTCATGGTGCTACGTAGGAGACAATTAATTCGACGCCACCGCATCAGAGCCCATAGGGTGCTGGGCAGGAGGCCTTATCTACCTCTGATATATCAAGACGGGCGTTCGTACCTCCACCTGAATGATGTAGACTGTGTCAGAAGGCTGCGTTTCCACAAAGAAGTTGTAAGTGAGATCTGTGAGTTGGTCAAAGCAGGCCTGCAACCTGGAAGCATCAGGAGGACGGCTTTGTCAGTTGAAGTGAAGGGTACAGCTACACTTTCATTCTATGCCACCAGCTCATTTCAAGCTACAACTGGGGGTGTGTGCGCCATCTCGCAACATGTTCTGCATTTGCCAGGTGACGGCTGCACTGTATGCGTGGAGGAATGACTTCATAAAGTTCTCCATGACCGCCCAAGCAATCCATGACAGGACTGTGGGCTTCTTCAGGATTGCTGTCTTCCCAAAGGTACAGGGCTGCATTGATTGTACCCACATCGCCTTGCGAGCACCTTTTGGAGGATTCCGAGATGTACAGGAACAGAAAAGGCTTCCATCCATTAATGTACAGCTCGTGTGTGACAACATGCATCGCATCATGTCAATCAATGCAAGATACTCTGGGAGCACCCATGATGTATTCATCCTACGCGACAGTGTTATACCTGCCATGTTTCAGTAGCAGCAGCCAGAAAGGCAGAGCTGGCTACTGGGAGACAAAGGGTACGGCCTCGTCACCTAGCTCATGACACCCCTACTGCGATGCGCAGCATAATAGAGAGGATCATTGGCATCTTGAAACAGCATTTCTGATGCCTGGACCATTCCGCAGGCTATTTGCTCTACTCCCCTGAGATTGTCAGTCAGTTCACTGTTGTGTACTGCATGCTGCATAACAGCCATCATGAGGCAGCAGCACCTGGTCATGGAAGGCCCACCTGCGGTGAGAGTGTCTGATGATAATGATGTGGAAGATGCAGAAGGCGAGCAGGAGGACGACAACGAGGATGAGGAAGCCATGCGAGTGCCTGAGGCTGGAGCACGATGGCGGAGGAGGGCGGGCCATCGTGTCCCTTTAACAATTGTTCGAGCCTTGTGCCAGCAGCTCATCCGTGAACGTTTTACTGATGCCTGAGGGCTCAGCGACAACTATTCCATATGGACTATATTTGGAGGTGTTCCGTTATGTTGTGTTGTGTTAATGGAACAAATAATGTAAATGATTCAGTTTTAATGTAAAATATATTTTATTCAAAAGTTTAACAAACAGTTATTTTGTACTTAACTTAACTTTATTATTGTATCAAACTTTATTTTAAGATCACTTACAAATTTTAAACTTGTAAATTTACATAACTTACAAAAAACTTATAATTTGAGAACAGTTACAGCAGTAACAATAATAATAATAACAGCAGCAAAGAAAGGCTGCACCCACCTATCTCTCCTCCACCTTATTCTAAGATTGCCCGCCGTGCTTGGTCTTCGACTCTCCACCACCCCTGCCCACAGGCAGTGGCGCAATGTTTCTAGGCTTAGTACCAAGCTTATTCTTTCTAAGATCTCGGACACTGCGCACCTGTTGAGGAGGGAGATGTCAGCGGCAGGCGGCAATTTGGAGGTCCAGGCGGTGGGCTCTTCAGAGGCTAGTGTGGGGATTGGAGTGGGAGTAACAGTTGATTCTGTCAATGGACGAGGGGTCTGGGCATGTTCCCTTATTGCAGCAGCTAACTCCAACATGCCGTCCCTCATGCGCCCTGACAGTGTCTCAATGACCTGCAACATTCCCTCCCTCATGGTCAGTGACAGTGTTTGTACTATCTCTGAAATTCCCTCCATGATTGTCACTGACAGCGCATCAACTACCCCTGACATTCTCTCCATCATGGCCACTATTCCCTCACTGATGGTCCCGGACATTGTTCCCATTTCTCGTGTCATTGCTGTTACTTCTCCCGACAGTCCTACTATCTCATCACTCACCCCACTGATGACGTCCAGGAGTGATCGGGTAAGGTCAATGCTCTCCGCACTCAATGACATCATCTGAACCACATCTGTTAGAACCTACACGTCAGGAGAGCGCGGTCGAGCTCTCCTTCCCCTCCTCCCCATGGATGTGCCTTGCTTCACCCCACCACTGGGACCTGCAACCTCGGAAGGTGGGGCCCTGGGTGTGCCTCGCTGCACCACAGCACTGGGACCCACAAACTCGGAAGGTGTGAAAACATGAAATGTCCCACCCGCACTCAAACCACTCGTCACGGAAGGGGCTGTCACCGCAAAGAGCGGCACCTCCTCCAAAGTCAGTACAACAGTGGGAGCTTCAGCCACCTCCATCCCCTCCACCACGCCCTCCCCATCACCCCATGTTCTTGGTCTGGAGGGTTGGATTGGAAGATGTGAGGTCATCCACCTTGGAAAGAAAAACAGTAAAAGGGAATATTATTTGAATGGGGAGAAATTACAGCATGCTGCGGTGCAGAGGGACCTGGGGGTCCTTGTGCATGAAACTCTTTTTGGAGTTCACCTGCAAAAACATAAAACATTAAACCGTGCCACCCGACCTGGGTGACACACCAGACATTTACAAGGCCCTTTTTTCCTTTTTTTGGTTTTTTTTTTGTGTTTTTCATTTTTTTTTGGTTTTTTTTTTGGGCGCTAAAATCAAATTTTTCCAGTGCCCCCTATAAAAGGGAAGGGGACACTAAAAGCACCGGCAATTAAAACAAATTAAACTTTAAAACGTAAAATCAAATTAAAATTTGGTTGCCGGGCGTGATGATGCACTCCAGTCCCTCCGGTGCCTCCTTGTTCATGAAACTCTTTTGAGTTTACCTGCGAAAACATAAAACATTAAACGGTGCCACCCGACCTGGGTGACACTCCAGACATTTACAAGGCCCTTTTTTTTTTCCCCCCTTTTTTTTTGTGTTTTTCTTTTTTTTTTTTTTTTTTTTTTGGGCACTAAAATCACAATTTTCCCCAGTGCCCCCTATAAAAGGGAAAGGGGACACTAAAAGCACCGGCAATTAAAACAAATTAAACTTTAAAACGTAAAATCAAATTAAAATTTGGTTGCCGGGCGTGATGATGCACTCCAGTCCCTCCGGTGCCTCCTTGTTCATGAATCCCAAAAAGTTAGTTTGCAGGTGCAACAGGTAATCAGGAAGGCGAATGGAATGTTGGCCTTCATTGCGAGAGGGATGGTGTACAAAAGCAGGGAGGTCCTGCTGCAACTGTATAAGGTATTGGTGAGGCGCACCTGGAGTACTGCATGCAGTTTTGGTCACCTTACTTAAGGAAGGATATACTAGCTTTGGAGGTGGTACAGAGACGATTCACTAGGCTGATTCCGGAGATGAGGGGGTTACCATATGATAATAGATTGAGTAGACTGGGTCTTTACTCGTTGGAGTTCAGAAGGATGAGGGGTGATCTTATAGAAACATTTAAAATAATGAAAGAGATAGACAAGATCGAGGCAGAGAGGTTGTTTCCACTGGTTGGGGAGACTAGAACTAGGGGGCACAGCCTCAAAATACGGGGGAGCCAATTTAAAACCGAGTTGAGAAGGAATTTCTTCTCCCAGAGGATTGTGAATCTGTGGAATTCTCTGCCCAAGGAAGCAGTTGAGGCTAGCTCATTGAATGTATTCAAGTCACAGATAGATAGATTTTTAACCAATAAGGGAATTAAGGGTTACGGGGAGCGGGCGGGTAAGTGGAGCTGAGTCCACGGCCAGATCAGCCATGATCTTGTTGAATGGCGGAGCAGGCTCGAGGGGCTGGATGGCCTACTCCTGTTCCTAATTCTTATGTTCTTATGTTCTCTTCAAGCTCGTTCGCATCTGAATCTTCTGCATCGTCAGGGTTGGCCTCAAGTTCTGCAAAATATAAGAGAACAGTCAAATGGTTAGCAGGAGAAGGGTTATAAGCCTTAAAATTAGAGCTGGGCATTGGGTGGCATGAATAGGCTCACACATCGCAGGCCAGGCAGCAGGCTGATTTGTAGGACTTACCCTCTCCCTCGAGTGTGGGGCCAGCTTGTGCAGTGGTGATTGCTTTTCTCCAGGCAGGACCCATCAAAGTAGTGATCCTTTCGTCCAGTGGGTACAGATTTTACGGGCCTTCTCGTGTTCGAGTTCTTTCCCTTTTATTATGTGCCATCTTCCTCTGCAAAGATGAATACCTAACTTTTAAAGAGGGTGTCTTTCTGCTGGGTGGGACATGCAGATGGTCACATTTATAATTACATTGAATAAATGAAAATATTACTTGCACTAACTACTTGACCAAGGTCCTGCCACTTCTTTTTGCATTGGCCTCCAGATCTCGTGGTGGTCACTATTGCGCAGTAATCTCCTGCATGTTAGTTCCAGCGTTTCTTCATTTCTTTGGGTGGAACTTTTGTGACCTTTGCTGGTGTCCGGCTCCTGCCTTTTGTTCTCAATCACAGTAACTAGTGTCTCCACTTCTTCCTGTAAGAAATTCTTGGTCCTTGTACTGCTGCAGCTGTGATTTTTCCAATGTTCTCACACAGCACTCCTCCTCACACACACAACTGGCTCTTTAAAAATGGCCGATTGCCAACTCAGAGTTGTACTGCACATGTGCATCCACTGCAACAACATCAGAAATGGGCTTTTTTCCGTGCATGCGCAGAAGGTGCGGCATAGTTTTTCGGCGCAGACGGCAGGCTCCACCCCCCGAGGCTACTGGACAGGCTGTGTGCCGCCAAACTCTAATTATACATCGGGGAAACTTTGGGAAATTATTTCCGCCACATTTCTGGCCCAGAAAAATGGGCGTAACTGGCAATATGCCAGAAAATGGGCTTGAGCCCATTATTCGTTTAAATTATGAGGACAGATTTCATAGACTAGACTTACTTTCCCTTAAATATAGATTAAGGGGTAATTCAATTGAGTGTTTAATATGTTCAAAGGAGTTAATAGGGTAGATAGATAGAAACTATTTAATCTATTGGGGGGAGTTCAGAACAGGGGGATATAGCTTTAAAATTAGAGCTGGGCTGTTCTGGGGTGATCTTCACGTAAAGGTTAGTGGAGCTCTGTTCTCCAAAAACCCATCGTGGCTGAGTCAATAGAAATTTTCAAAACTAGAGATGGATAGGTTTTTATTAGGCAAGGGTTACAGAACCAAGGGGGGGTATATGGTGTTAAGATACAGATCAGCCATGATCTAATTGAATGATGGAACAGGCTCGGGTGTCTGAATGGCCTAAACCTGATCCTATGTTCCATGTTTGGATCATTTTCATCAAAATTAAGATCACAATACAAAAATTGAACTGGAAAGCTTGCCCAATGGTTCAAAGACAATTTTAAATAGGCCACACAGATCAGATGTTCTCAAATTTGGTTTTGGGTCTGCACTTGGTTAGCTGGTCTCAGCTCAGGCAGCACGAGGTGACGTTACAATTGGCCTCAGCATTCCGAGGCTACAGAGGGGAAGTCAGCCAGTGTTGATCGCACCCCCACTCCCCAAATCACCGATCATAATCTGATGAATCTTGCTAGAAATTACGCACATGTGGAGTGAGACTCAGCTTGATGAACCCGCCACCGAACAATTGAACAAGGTACTGACACTCCCCATCAAGAATCATACATGAAGTATATTCACTTATCAGGTCCTGGAACATCACCAGTACCACAGAATGGCACTATAAAATGTCAGCACTTGGTGGGTGGGGGCTAATTTACTGCAGCAGATAGAATGAGCCCTGCTGCACAATCTTCGCCCAGCAATAATTGAAATGTGCCATGACTAGTTGTTTCAGAAACTAAACCTACTTGACGACTTCAAAATAGTGATAATACTGAACATAAACAACTTTTACTCCTTTTCCTTGCAGTTGTCCCAGTTTTTATAGTTTTCTTGCTATATGATGAAATATATTAATACAGTAATGGAATTTTGCTATTAAACTGGAGTGATATGCATAATATTAAACCATTGAATAAATGCCTAATATTGGCTAATTCTGCAACTGAGTTTCAAACTAATGCAAAACTGCACTGAAATACTAATATAATTAGAAAGAAATATTGTGGGCAACATCTAGGAAAGTGTTTGCCTGCTAGTACAAATTTACATGCTAGCTTATTCTATTTTCAAACATGTACGTAATTAAATATATTTAATTTTTGGGATCATATGTCTTCTTAAAAGCTGAAAGGGAGATGATGTAAAAATACAGCAACATGATATATGGGGCACCCTAATCAGCATGTACTGATGAACAGTTTTTGAACTCGTCTTCAATTGCAATGCTCATCATGCCAGAAAATAACACACATAACTAAAGGAAATAGTGAAATAGATATAGCCCTGCAGTCATACCGATGGAAGAATGAATGCTTAGAGTGAGAAAGGGGCTTGCAGATTTTGTACATCCACTGGATAGAGTCCATTCCCAGATATCAGCTGCAATGTGCATTAACTTTAGGTTTGTTTTTTTCAACAAAAAAGATGTACGATAAGCAGTCTTGTAATGGTACAATATGGCTGTGCCCACGATCTTCCACATACAAAGTTTCTGATCTGTGCTATGCCATTCTAGACATTGAGCACTGGTTAATCACTTCTCCATAGGGAGGGTCACAGATTAGAAGGGGAGATGTCTACATAGCTCATAGGAATGAAGGTACTATATGAATCCAAGTTCTTAATTACATCCTCATGATGTCCTAAGTGTTTTACAGCTAATATATTTCTTTTGAAGTGTCATCATGGTCGCTATATAGGCAAACTCACACATCAAGGTCCCACAAATAACAAATAAATGAATGACCAGTCACATTGCTTTTTTGGCTGACTGAGAGAAGAACAGTAGTTGAATAACTTTCTGCTCTTCTTAAATAATGCCATGAAATCTTTCAATTTCAGCCAAGCAAGGAAATGGGGTGCTGGTGTAAGATGGTACCTCTGGCAAATCAACACTCATTCAATACTGCACTGAAGTGTCAGCTCAAGTCCATAATGAGACCTGAACCCACAATGTTCTGACTCAGGTGTGAGATTGCTACCAACTGAGCCAAACTGACATGAACATAAGAAGGCATGGAGAAAAATTGGCCCTTCAGCCTATCAAACACACTCCTTGCACATTATACCCAATTATAGACTCCTATTAAATCTCCTTAAAAACTTACTGATGTTGTAATAACATTAAAGTGTATTTAACTTGATTACAGGAGTGAACCTTTGGCTTCATGGTAGCATTCCCACCTCAGTCAGAAGATCCTGGGTTTGAAACCCGCTCCAGACAGTCCCAGCGAGTGGAGACTGAAGCTCTGGTTCTGAATTCTAGGTTGGCATCAAGCAGAATGCTTGTGTCCAGTGGGTCAAGGCAGACCTTCCCCGCTCCCCCATCAATGGGCTGTGGAAGCCCATAAAACCCTTCCACTATGTAAGACTGTCGGCTGGTATAAAGATAGTTTTAGCCATGGAAGCAATTTTCATGTTGTGGACTTTTAGACTGTTCATCAGTCTAAAATGAATCCTTCTACTACTTCACACTATTCTCCAAGGAAAGAGAGGGAAGATATAAAAACAACAACTTGATTACAGATTACAGAATTGGAGAAAGGAATTTCATTTCCTGAATGGGTGGGCAATAAAATTTGTCAAGAACAGAATAATTCATTCACATCATTGGACCCGCTTGACCATTTGTCAGCCTTGGCAGCTCTGGGCCTTTAAACCTAATTTTTTGCTTTTTCTCTGTATCCTTTACTGCCCTTCCTTCCAAAATAAGTATCTACTTCCCTTTAAAAAAAACTTCAGTTGACCTTATAATGGGGACATCCACTCAAAACAAGAATGGTTAAAAGATGCAAGCACATTTCAAATTACAATTTTGTCCTTATTGTTTCCACATTATAATGTTAGAACAACACTCAACTCCTTAGACAGTTCCAATTTTGGGTCTGTTAAAATAGGCAGGCAGTCTCAATCCAGTCGCCACTGGGCTTGGGCCACAGCACAAAACTGCCCCGAGTGTGCCAACCTCATTCTGATGGCCACAACATGGTTAGTGTGGCAAATGAAAACAAAATGTGCAGTACATGGTGCTCTTCTGAGATTGGAGCTCAAACACGTTATTGGGCCAGCACTAAGGGAATCTTGCTCTGCACATAAACGTATTGGGCTGAAAATTTCAGCCTCGGCGGGTTCGCATGACGTGCGCACGGACCCGGCGAGGCCTCGCAAATGCCGATTTTCGGGGCGCGATGCACATGCGCCGAGAACTGGCTTTTCCAATCGGTCAAGATTTCTCCGTACAGATCGTCTTCATTCCCAACTCTTGCCCAGCGAATGTCCTTCAAACTTTTATGCCTACTCAAAGCAGGCACATAACTTACTTTTACCAGTATAACACTTACCATGTAAAAATTAAATTTAAACACTCTTTTTTATATTAAAAACCCTGTCCATTAGTGTAAGTTTATTTTTAACCCTACTAAAACACATTAAAAAAAATTCCCCCAATATATATTTTTTCTAAAACATTAAATTTCAATTAATTTTAAATATGTGAGGTGTTTTATTTATTTATTATGCTGTGTTTTGGTGTTTTAGGGCGTTTTCTCATTGATAGTAATGGGAGTCCGTACAAATGGAGTTCCCATTTTTATCAATGAGAGTACTGCATAGTGATTGGTGGTCCAGGCCCACGTGACTCCAACATGTATTTGTACGTACGTGGAAGACATCTTCCCGTGTGCTGCACAGTGAATCTAAAGTGTCGACTGGAATCCTACGTTCCTCTGGGACCACCAGGTACTTTTATAGATTTCTTTTGGGTCAGAGACATTCATACGAAGGAAGACTGACCGTAATTTCCCCCCCCCCCAATATTTCCCCCCCAATAGGAGTGCTTGATGCCAAGACTGAGTGCCCAATATGGGAAATGCAATTTCTTAGTACTAACATCCTCAAGCTCGTTGAACAGAAAAATCAACAGAAGAAATGTTTTTATAAAAGTTGTACTATATTACCTGAAACTGATCTATACTGTGGACCCATGTTCCTCTCTATTTATAAGGTGCTTTCAGAGAGACCTATTATAATTCAAAGAAATTACTCCAGTATGTATCATTTATACAATGTTTGTTTTGAAAAATGAACAGAATCATAGTTCAGAAAAACAATCTCTCCTTTGAGCACAATATGATTCACTTCAAATACAAATCTTTTATGTGAAAAGGTCTCTTTATATCCTTTAATATTCAATTATTCAATACATGTCAGTAAATAATGCTTAAGAAAAAAAGATTCTGGGGGACACTGGTGGCGCAGCAGGCTGGCATACTAATAGAATGCTAAGAGATGTTGTTCATGCCCGTGATTCCGCATGTATCGCATCCTCAATCATAGGTTCATGGGAAGATGCACTGAGCAAATACCAAACACTTGCCTCAGAGAATAAGAAAACAAATATCAGGTGAGCCACTCATGCAACAGTAGTTATATGGCATTGGCTGGCACCTAAATGGGTGCCTCGATATCGTCTCTGATTGGAATAAAGCAAAGTCCAGGGAAAATCAAGAAAGGTGGGAGGAAAAGTAGGGGGGTTTGCGGGAAACTAAATAGGGGGAGAAAATGTGAATCAATCCAAATATATGTGCGGGAAAAATAGAGGCTGTGTTATACTTAGAAGTGAGATATGATGGGTACTACCAGCCTAATAAGGGGATGTATCATGTTTCCGAACACCTTCTTTAATATTCTTTTGTAAAATAAATCAACAGGAAATTATTCACAGGGTAGATATTTAAGCGAGATGCATAACAATCTAATAAAATCTTTCTAGCACACTAGAAATAGGGAGTGAGTACCTGGAGAAATATTGGGCTCAATTTTCCCCAGCTATCTGCGAAATTTTTTGGCCTAAATTAAAACATCCAAGTTTCCCCAAAGATTGTGCGCCAGCGTAACTCAGTTGGTTACGATTTTTTTAGGTTAGTTTTTTTTTGCGTTATAAACCATGATGTCTGCGCCAGTTTTTCACATTTATGCAAATTTGGCCAAATTATATTTTTCCTTGGACGGCGTATGTAACCACTCCCAAAAAACCTACCGGGCACTTAAGGAAAACCAGCGCACATTAAAAAATCGATGCAGAAAGACGCCATTGCTTTTAGGCAAAGGTTTGGAGGCATTCTTAATTTTTTAAAACTTAAACCACAGAAAATGGAAGTCTAATGCAATTCTTTAATTTTGGATTTTTTTCAAAGTGCCACGCCACCAACAAACATCTCCAAACAGGGCTCGAGGATAGGAGCATCGGCCGGCAGAATGATTCCTCACACAGGCACGGGAACTTGGGGCTTGGCATCAAAAGAAGCCCGAGGGGAGGGGAGAGCGTGGAAGCTGAAATGAAGGGATGAGAACCCTTACACTATGCAGCAGCATTAAAAGAAGCCCGGGGGGGTGGACATTTGCCGAGTCCGCGTATCTGGGCGAGTGAGCGATTCTGCCGGCCAACCCACGAGCCCGGTGAGGAGACATTCGGTCGGTGGTGGGGTGGTACTTTGAAAAAAAATCTAAAATTAAAAATTGCATTGGACTTCGTTGCCCCAAATGTCCTCATTTGAATGCCGAGCTTCCCATTCTAAACAAGCCTATTGCGCATGCGCAGATCTGGGTACGTATCAGGATGTCAACTTTGGGGAGAGAGCAAAGAAGTTTGTCCTGCTGGTTTGAGCTTCTTGCAAAGGTACAATTTAATCATGGGGGCAATACTGACAATGCCATACGTGCAAGCCTTCTGCATGAGGGTGCTGCGGAGGAAACGATTGATCCGATGTCATCGCATGAGGAACCTCAGCACGTAGGATGATGGACAGGAGGCCTCACCACGTCGGATATATCGAGACAGGCATTCGTACCTGCACCTGAGTAATGCAGATTGTGTCAGAAGGCTGCATGTCCGCAAAGAAGTTGTAACTGAGATCTGTGAGTTAGTAAAAGCAGACCTGCAACCTAGAAGCGTCAGGAGGACTACTTTGTCAGCTGAAGTGAAGGTTACAGCTACACTTTCATTCTATGCATCAGGATAATTCCAGGCCAAAACTGGGGATGTGTGCGCTATTTCTCAACCTGCATTTGGCAGGTGACTGCTGCAGTATATGCCCAGAGGAACGACGAATACATGAAAGGGCTGTGGGCTTCTCCAGGATTGCTGGCTTCCAAAATGTACAAGGCTGCATTGATTGTACCCACATCGCCTTGCGAGCACCTTTGGAGGATTCCGAGATGTACAGGAACAGAAAAGATTTCCACTCCGTTAATGTGCAGCTTGTGTGTGACGACATGCATCGCATCATGTCAGTCAATGCAAGATAGCGTGGGAGCACCCATTATGCGTTCATCCTACGCGAGAGCGCTATATCTGCCATGTTTCAGTAGCAGCCAGAAGGACAGAGCTGGCTGCTGGGAGACAAAGGGTACGGCCTCGCCACCTGGCTCATGACGCCCCTATGCGTAACCCAGATGGAAGCCGACCGTGAATACAACATGTTGCACATTGCGATGCGCATCATAATAGAGAGGACCATTGGCATGTTGAAACAATATTTCCGATGTCTGGACCATTCCAGAGGTCACTTGCAATACTCCCCTGAGATTGTTGGTCAGTTCACTGTTGTGTGCTGCATACTGCTTAACTTAGCCATCATGAGGCAGCAGCAGCCGATAGTAGAAGAACCCACTGAGATGAGAATGGCTGATGATGAGGAGGAGAAAGAGGACGAGGAAGCCATGCAACTACCTGAACCCGGAGCACGACGGCAGAGGAGGGCGGGCCATCGTGCTCGTTTAACGATTGCTCGAACAAATGTTGGAAATTATTCTTGTATACTTCAAAAGTTGTGTTAATAATGGAACAAATGATGTAAATGACTCAGTTATAATTTAAAATGTATTTTATTCAAAAGTTTAACAAGTATTTGTTTGTACTTAACTTTAATAAAAATATTATTTATCAAACTTTAAAGTGCTCACTTAAGATCAAGTACAAACTCTAAGATTACTTACAAACTTTTAAACTTGTGAATTTATATAACTTACAAAAAACTTTTAATTTGAGAACAGTTACAACAGTAACAATAGTAATAAGAACAGCAGCAGCAAAGAAAGGCTGCACCCATCTTTCCTCCATCTTATTCTAAGACCGCCCGCTGCGCTTGGTCTTGTTGACTCCACCCCTGCCCGCAGATCATGGTGCAGCGTTTCTCGGGTTGGTACCAAGCTTATTGTTTCAAACATGTCGGGTAATGTGCACTTCTTGATGGGGGTGGTGGTAATGAGGAAGGTCGGTGGTCTGGAGATTGGAGTGGGAGTGGCAGTTGATTCTGTCAATGGGCGCGGGGTCTGGGCATGTTCCCTTATTGCAGCAGCTAACTCTGACATTCCCCACCTCATGTGCCCTGACAGTGTCTCAACTACCTTCAACAGTCCCTCCCTCAGGTTCACCGACAAGTATATCAGCTGTTTGTGACATTCCCTCGCTCATGAAAGACTGGATCAACTGGGCTTGTATTCACTGGAGTTCAGGAAAATGAGAGGGGATCTCATAGAAACGTTTAAAATTCTGACGGGTTTAGACAGGTTAGATGCAGGAAGAATGTTCCCAATGTTGGGAAAGTCCAGAACCAGGGATCACAGTCTAAGGATAAGGGGTAAGCCATTTAGGACCGAGATGAGGAGAAACTTCTTCACCCAGAGAGTGGTGAACCTGTGGAATTCTCTACCACAGAAAGTTGTTGAGGCCAATTCACTAAACATATTCAAAAAGGAATTAGATGTAGTCCTTACTACTAGGGGGAATCAAGGGTTATGGCGAGAAAGCAGGAATGGGGTACTGAAGTTGCATGTTCAGCCATGAACTCATTGAATGGCGGTGCAGGCTCGAAGGGCCGAATGGTCTACTCCTGCACCTATTTTCTATGTTTCTATGTGCCCGGACAGGGTTCCCATTTCTCGTGAGAGTGTTGTTACTTCTCCTGACAGTCCCGATAACTCATCACCCACCCCACTGATGGTGTCCAGGAGTGATCGTGTAAGGTCAATGCTCTCCCCACTCATTGCCATCATCTGAACCACATCGGTCAGTTCCTGGACCTCAGTAGAGCGCTGTCAAGCTCTCCTTCCTGTCCTCACTCTGGGTGTGCCTCTCTGCACCCACTGCAACCCGCAGCCTCAGACGTTGGAGCTCTGGGTGCGCCTCGCTGCACCCACTGTGACCCGTAGCCTACGTGTTGCATCTTGTATTGCAGCTCCGATTTTTCCACTGAGAATTAAAGTTCACACACACAACTGGCCGAAAAATGGCTGAATGCAGACCGGGAGCTGTACTGGGCATGCGCGCCCACAGCAGTCACATCAAAAACGTCCTTTTATTTCGCGAATGCGCAGAAGCGGGGGGCATCGTTTTTTTTGGTGCCGACATTAGGCTCCACTCCCCCAAAACTAAAGGACATGCTACGCGGTGCCAATTTCAAAAAATTGAACAGGGAAACTTGCTAGTTATTTTTTTTGGAGTAGTCGGGGCCAATAAAAACGGGCGCAACTATTGCAATATGGCAAAAAATGACATGGGGAAAATTGAGCCCATAGTTCCAGTCCTTACGATAGTGCACAGTTTAGATGTTAAAACTAGGAAACATCCCAAAAGAAAGAAAAAGGATGCTTTATCATCACAAATGGTATTATAAAAGGTCTTCAAAGGTTCAACTTGTATATTGCAATTCATTTTAATCTACCAAACCATAAATGAACAAACTTATGCTGCAGGCTAAAAGACAGTGGTTAAAATTGTAGCAATTTCCTTTCTCCTTTGGAAGCCATCTCATTTTCTTACAATTGCCACTCAGATGCCCACACTCTGCAGGAGGTTTGCTCTTCTGTCGAAATCTCACTTTCAAGGCAATTTTCCTTTTTTTGCAAATCTCTCTTCTGCCTTTAAGAGCCAGCCTCTACTGTACTACTAATTAAATTGTCTCAGTTTCTCAACCCTGCATGTTGATTCACCACATACCGTGTCCTATTTTCTAATTTTATCTTTCCTTTACATACTCCTGGGCTGTTCTCTGTCCAGTACAGAGGTGTTGATTTTCCAGATGGAATCCCTGCTGAAGAACTGTCTGCAAGGCCGACTCCTCTGCCAGCTTGCTGCAAAATCCTTGGAGTATTTTAACTATAAAATAGGATTGTTTCCAGAAGGCTTGTGGCGTATTATTATTTTGCCTTTAATTTCCAATCATCTTTGTGAAACCAAATGGGTTGGTGCGAACAAAAATGTATTTATAGGGGCCGATTTTGATGAACTTACCACCCACTGCCGCCAACATTCCTCTGCTCGAACTGCCCAGTGCCACTTTTGACGTGGCCTGGAGCGGGCGGGAGGGGCGAGCCGTCGGGAAGCACCCGCCCACATCAGCGGACGGCCGATGCACATAAGTACACTCCCGCCCGCCGAGATGCCAGATTGGTGCGGGCGGGAATCGGCAGCAGGATAGAGTTGGAACGCTGCGTGTAGGCTGCTCTGTCCTGAATGGTGAGTGTTAAGATTCTGTAAAAAAGATAAGCCGAATAGTTTTAATTATTTATTTGCAGGTACTTACCTAGATGGGGTCCCCTGAAGGTCCTCAGATTTTTTTTTGGTGATGACTTTAGTTTTTACCTCTTCGACCCTCCGTGGGCCTGACTCCATCCTTGGCGGCACTTGGGCAGCAACGCTGAGAATGAGACCTCCCACCCGCTGCCGCCCAGATTGGCGGCTTATGTCATTGATTTGCCGCCCGCCAACCTTCGAGGGACCTCGGCGATGAAAACCCCGCCGCAAGTACTGTCTGGTACCTCTGCGGCTATCGGCGGCACTTTGGGTGGGCGGAAGCCTTGACCAAATTCGGCCCCAAATTTGTTTCTTAACTCCTTCAGAGTCACAAACCTAAATACATAGGATAGATGGCACAACAGGACACAACTGACAATTCACTCACATCTGGCATTTATATCAACTTCTATGTCCATCACAGCATTAAAACCAATATTCAAGAGCAAATAAGCTAAGTATGTTAGTATTTACATTGTTCATCACGATTCTATCAGTATTTAAAAAATCAATTTTATCAGCTTGCACTTTAGAAGCTTTTAAAAAGTGAGACTCCATGTCAATAGTTCAGCTGCGTTATGTAGTGTGATGAGCAAATGTGTCATCAGCTCAACATAACAGTCTAATATGGACGGAAATGTAAACTACAGCACTGTCGTCTTGGAAATATCTGTGGACCAGCTGGAAGAACCTAACCCAGAACTGCCACTATTAAGATAGCAACTCTCATCTGACAGACTAAAATACACTGCTCATCAACATCTAGAATGTACGTGCAGTGCATAATGATATCTAATAGACTGCAAACACAATAGGGACTAATGAACAAAGTACTGCTGGTCATGGTGATCGTATGTTGTTGGTGGATTTTAATATGGAAACACCATTCTTTTTTAAAACGTTTTTTTTTTCTCCTCGAAACGCATTTTTTTATCCCTTTGTATTCTTCTGGAGCCCTGACAATTATGGGGAATGGCGTCTAAATTTTCTGACTGGCAGCTCGGCAAACTTGGAATCAGAAGCGACGCAGCAAAGTAAATGATAACCCCTATGACGACCTAACAACATGCTGACATCAGTGACCTTCTCACTGACATTTTATTTTAATAAGGGGGAATAAATAACCATTTAACAGCAGTGTAATATAAATAAGTCCATTAATTAATATGCTGTTACCATTGATTGACAATCTAGTACTGAATAACAGTTTACTGATGCAAAAGCATCACTGCGACTGTTCAGTTCCTTAAAATGCCTATTATAAAAGTCTAGTGACAATGCAGCTGTGAATGAATTTGTTTCAAACTGACGGATTAATCTTTCAATGTGAAGTACATCTCTCTTCATATTTTCCACAGCCTTACAGTC
Organism: Pristiophorus japonicus; assembly: GCF_044704955.1. Taxonomy (NCBI): domain Eukaryota; kingdom Metazoa; phylum Chordata; class Chondrichthyes; family Pristiophoridae; genus Pristiophorus; species Pristiophorus japonicus. The sequence goes on along the minus strand of NC_091988.1, from coordinate 152,836,127 downwards.
TTAAAAAAAAAGACACTAAGGAATTTTAACCAGGCTGCAATTGATCAGTGACCATGGGCTACAGAGGAGAGGAGCGAAATCTGGCAGGGTTTCTGCTCCTGATCCTGAGCCTGATCAATGACCTCCGCGGGAGAAATGTGCATGTGGAACTTGGACGAAGACAGGACTGGGTTCGTTTGGGAGACTCCGCCATCATTAAATGACCTCTCAACGCTCATTATCTGGGCTTCCACAAGACCACCGGCCAGTTCAGTGAGGTATTGGGGTTTACCAGCATCCCAGAACTGCAGCCCAGCATGGAATCAGCAACTTCAGCAAAAGAGGGAGCCAAAACTGGGTGAAAAATATCTTAGCGCTATGAAGTAATTTCTTGCAGTGAGTTGGCGGTTATTCTTTACTGGGAGAGGTTGCATTTGTTGATCTGATCATTGGATCTGGTCAGAAAACCTTCACATGGAATATAGATTTCAGTTGCACATGTCATTGGGAAGTTTGCTATCTAAATTTCTAGTAGCCAACCATCTCATTTTACCAAGATGTCACACATTCAAACAGGGTTCGGCAACCTCTGGCACAGTTATGACAGTGGAGTGGAAGCAACTCCGAGGACATTCCCGTCCTAAGAAATGAAACTAAATTTGGATTCAATCCAGCTTCAAACCCCCTCAAAACACACTGAAATATACAGATAATGTCTCGTTTTAGCTTCTACCATGCACTCTTTCAATCATAGGGTGAGGTTGTCAGAGCCATTGATTTCTCCACTACCACTAGCAATACATTTGGTCTGTACTGACAGGTTACATGTCATACATGTGGATAAGAATGGTCATTAGCAGCATTAGCTCAATGTCTAATAAACAGGGTCTATCTCAGGTCTGTCTAGTACAAAAGATGTGGAAAGATGGGAGGAGGCTCGAGTGGAGCATAAATGCCAGCACGGACTGGTTGCGCCGAATGGCCTGTTTCTGTGTCGTATATCCTATGTAATCCTATGTAATTATTGATCGCACCCAGATTTAACACTGTAGTTTAATTTTAAAGCACTGCCCAATTATTTCTACACTTCTTTGATCAACTCAATATTTATTTTGCAATCCGTGCTGGATTACTTTTATAATGCAGTTAGTAAGAACACTTAACTTTATGCAAGATTACAGCACAATTATTAGTTTAACATTATTAGTTATGGAGTTAACAAAAATAGAAACTCTAGTCTAACGTTCCCTGATGTCTCAGGGTTAAATGTCTGTTGTGGTACAAGGCCCATACAAAGGGTGGCTGAGTTTTATAATGTCCAACATTAAAATGGCTTTTAGCTCTTCAGAGTTCTTCCCATAACCAGTTCCTGATCTCAGTTAGTGGCTGGAGGTAGGAATAATTAGGAGAATGAGTTTACCTGCTTCAGTTTTGTGTATCTTCTGGCACCTCGTTCAGAAGTGGTCATGACAGAGACCTGGAAACAGGGCGACCTGTTCCCATTCAGGAAGTGGTGTATGAGGCAGGGGGATATCGAGCAGAAGTCAATAATTGCTGGCGGCACAAAATTAAAGAAAATTGGAAACTCTATTGAAGTCCCAACATTTCCCAAAACACTTGCCTAACTTTTTCTACATTTGGCTTTCATCCAAGGTATTAAAAGAAGTAGGAGAGGAAATTGTTGATGCATTAGTCATGATCTTCAAAAATTCAACAATTCAGGAATTGTCCCCTTGAATTGGAAAAGTACCAATTTCACTCACTTATTTAAGAAGGGTGGAAGAGATAAATGCTCACAAATATGAGCTGATCAGAAAGTCAGCATGGATTTGCAAAGGCTATGTCATATCTAATTAACCTTGGTGAAGCTTTTGAGGAGGTAACAAACATGGTAGATAAGTGTCTATGGATGTTATTTATATGGAATTCCAGAAGGCAATCCACAAGTTTCCACAGGAGAGAACAAAAATAGGAGTGCATGGAAGTCGAGGCAAGATATTGGCTTGGATAGGGAATTAGTTAGGAGGTACGTGACAGAGAGTATGTACTCAAATTGGGAGGATGTAGCCAGTAGCGTCCCCCAGGGATTTGTAATTGGGGCCTCAGCTTTTCACTATATTTATAAATGACTTGGATGAAGAAATAGAGAGTCGTATATCTAAGTTTGCTGACAAAATTAAATTAGGTGGCACAGTAAATAGTGTAGATGGGAGCAGAAAGTTGAAAAGGGACAGTGAAAGATTAAGTGGGTAAAACCATGGCAAAAATGTGTCAAGTGTCAAGTCATCCACTTTGGACCCAAAAAAGATAGATCAGAATACTTTCTCAATGATGAGAGGCTAGGACCTGTGGATGAACAGATATTCAGGGGTCCAAGTACACAAATCATCGAAAGCTAGAGAAAAGGTACAAAAAAGTAATTAAAAAGGCAAATGGAATGTTCCCCTTGTCCTCACCTTTCACCCCACCAGCCTCCACATTCAACGGATCATACTCCACCATTTCCACCACCTCCAATTACATCTTCCCCTCCCCTCTCAGCATTCTGAAGGGACCGCTCCCTCCGCGACACCCTGGTCCATTCCACAGTCACCCCAGCACCCTCTTCCCTTCCCACGTCACCTTCCCGTGCAAGCGCAGGAGATGCAATATCTGCCCTTTTACCTCCTCCCTTCCCACTATCCAGGGCCCCAAACATTCCTTCCAGGTGAAACAGCGATTTACTTTTACTTTCAATTTAGTATACTGTATTCACTGCTCACAATGTGGTCTCCTCTACATTGGAAACATTGGAAAACCAAATGCAGGTTGGGTGACCGCTTTGCGAAGCACCTCCATTCAGTCCGTAAGCGTGACCCTAAGCTTCCGGTCGCCTGTCACTTTAATTCCCCACTCTACTCCCACTTTGACATCTCTGTCCTTGGCCTCCTACACTGTTCCAATGAAGCTCAAGCTCGAGGAACAGCACCACATCTTTAGTTTAGGCACTTTACAGCCTTCTGGACTCAACATCAAGTTCAACAATTTCAGATAACCTCTGCCCATTTTTGGCTCCCTCACCGCGTCCCCCCCCCTCCTCCCCCCCAGCCCCGGCCCGATCTTATGTTTTTTTTCTCTTTTGCCTTGTTCATCTTCTTTGCTTTCTGTTTCCCTTCTTGTGTTTGATCAAGTATCTGCCAAGAACTTCTGGCATTACCATTTGAATTTCGGCCATCATCCCTTTTGTCTCTAATCTCGCTTGTCTTCCAACCTATCACAGACCTTCCCTTTTGTTCTTTCTTCCCCTCCGCCTTTCAGTGCTTGTTAAGAATCTGTTCTTTCCGAACACTCTCCAGTTCTGATGAAGGGTCATTGACCCGAAACATTAACTCTGTTTCTCTCTCCATAGCTGCTGCCTGACCTGCTGAGATTTCCAGCATTTTCTGTTTTTATAAAAGGATTACATTATGGGGACAGATTGCATAGACTAGGCTTGTATTCTCTTCAATATATAAGATTAAGTGGTGATCTACTTGAGGCATTTAAGATGATCAAAGGAAATGATATGGTAGATAGAAATAAACTAATTCCTCTGGTGGGAAAGTCCAGAACAAGAGGGTCATAACCTTAAAATTAGAGTTAAGCTGTTCAGGAGTGATGTTACAAAGAACTTCTTCATACAAAGGGTAGTGAAAATTTCTCTCTCCCAAAAAGCTGTTGAAGCTGGGTCTACAGAAAATTTCAAAACTGAGATTGATGATTTTGCTAGACCAGGGTATTAAGGGTTACAGAATCAAGGCGGGTAGTTCGAGCGAAGATACAGATCAGCCATGATCTAATTGAATGTCAGAGCTAGCTCAAGGGGCTGAATGGCCTATTCCTGTTCTAATCGCTCTCATAAACCTATTAATAGGGAATATCTTTTGCCTGCTCATCTCTGAATACATGTTATTGGATTTTTTAAAAAACTGTTTACTATGGCAAAAACGTGCTTGCTGTAAAGGTCACCTCACAATACATGTTCCCTCTAAATAAGATGAAAATCATTCGATTGATTCCGTAAACACGTACCTCAATTGGGGAGCTGTACTCAAGGGGAGCGTGGATGGTCACAGAGGTCCAACATTGTTGTCTGCGTTGCAGCCCCAAATCTCTGACCCACGCTCCCATCGAGCACAGCTCTTTGTTCAAAGTTTGGGATCACCCCCATCATGGGGACAGCTATTGGAGTGGAGTCGAGTAATACAAGGTTGTTTTGCAAACATGGGAGAAGATTCATCCTGTCTGAAACATTCATGTGATGTATCCAGCTTGTATCGATTCATCAAGTTCTTTTTCATTTTGCACTGAAATTAATCATTCCGATATTAAATGTCGACATTGCTTGCTGTCAATTACCTCACGTTTTTTTCTTTGACAAGTTAACAGAGCCACTCTGCACTACATGCCAAAGGCACATTTCAAGTGGCTGCTTCATACAGCAAGAACATTGACAGCTCACACTATTTATGATAGAGAGTGTTGTGCCCCAGAGCACACATTTTAATGCCTCACCTTAATAAGCAAATACATAGGAAAAGTCCGTTTCTTTTCATTATTATGGCATCAAGAAACAAGTGAACCTGTTCAGTTCATACCAATCAAAATGCTTCCATAGCATTTATTATTTCAGTTCACTTTGTAAAAATAGTCAAAACCTCCTAATACTATAACAGTTAATGACACAGTTATTTTATAGTACAAATGTTTGAAGCTCCATTCTATCCCCATATGTTTTATGTGATTGGAGAGCAACACGCACATCACACAGTCGATAGATAACAGACTCATTCTGTTGCTATGGAGTGATCAACTCAATGTGTTCCTTGTATTTTTACCTTTTCCGTATCAATTGGCTTTTATAGCTTTCAAAATTCTTTTTAAGCAACAACACCCACAAGTGTGATTCTGTGTCATTTTGTTCTACTAAGGGAAAAGGTTGAGGAAGGAAATGCACAGTGGACCAATGAGTACTTGACATAATTTCATATATAAGCTCTATGATATTTTGTATGGTGGGATAGTGATTTTCAATGTGTAATACAAAATTGCAATAGAATTTATCCAACTGCAGTACAAGTTTACCAAACAGTAGGATAAAGCTAGCACTACAACATTTAGGGGCCGGAATTGATGGCCTTACCACCCACTGCCGCCGACATTCCTCCTCAAGTTGTGCCCAGTGCCAGTTTCGATTTGATCTGGAGTGGGCAGGAGGGAAGAATGGCCGGGAACTGCCCGCTGATGTCAGCAGACGGCCGACTGGCATAAGTAGACTCCCGCCTGCCGAGATGCCAGAACACTTCAGGCTGAAGGTGGTTGAAAATGCTTCAGGCCTCGTCCTTTGCACTCATGTGCTGGCCTCAGACTTCATTGAGGGTGGGGATGTTCATGGAGCCTCCTCCTTCTGTTAGTTGTTTAATTATCTACCACTATTCACGACAATGTGACAGGACTGCAGAGCTTTGATCTGATCCGATGGTTGTGGAATCTGTACCTGAAAACTTCATGTCTTTCCATCTTGCCTTGTTTTTCTTTTTAAAACAGATGCTTGCAGGTAGCCTGAGAGTGGATAATTTGTGTTGAATTTTGTTGGTGACATTTGATGAATTATAATATATGGGGCAGTATTCCCAACTGATTGAAAGGAATTCCACATAGAGTGATGGCTCCCTATGGTGCCTCTGATCAGGAGGTTTAAAGGCATTGGGCTAGAACTTCCATCTTCAGCGCTACCGCCAGAATCTTAGTGGTATTCCGGCGGTTGCGCCTTTAGAACCACCAGAATATCGCTATGGTCCGTTCCCGTGATTTTTGTAAGTCCGATGTCGGCGGCAGCCTACTGGGCGATAGCGGACGGTGGCATTGCTCACTGGTGTCGGCGATCTGCTTGTCTGTGTGAATCAAGTACGCCCCTAACAACAAGCCTCTCTCTTGTCTCTGCGCATGGGCGGACCATCTCCCGCAATTTCGGGGGTCAAGGCTGACCCTGCACGTGCAGAGAAGAGAGAGAGGCTCATTGAGAACAGTTGAGAGAAGCATTTGCATTGTATTTAAAACATACTAATACTACATAAATAAATAAAGAATAATAAATATATATATATATATATATATAAATATATAATAAATATAAATATAAATAATTTATACAATTTATAAAATATGCAAGGAGATGGAGTGGAGGTGGAGAGAGTGCTGGGTGGGAGGAGGAGGGCCGTGCAGTTCTTGGAGGAGGTGCAGGAATCGTTGGTGCACAAGGTGGGAGCAATTGACCTGTGGTGGGCGCAGAAAACCGGCAACAAGCGTGTGCCAAAAGATCTGCTGAGAGATCTCAGAGGCGATGTCATCTCCCGTGCCCGTGATGCGCAGGGTCACCCTTGACCCCCAAAATCGCAGAAGAACGTCCATGCATGCGCAGAGAAGAGAGGGAGGCTTGTTGCTAGGGGTGTACTTGCCTTTACACGGACAAGCAGATCGCCAACTCGGGGGAGCAGCACCACCGCCCGCTATCGTCCAGTAAAGCCGCCGTCGACATCGGACTTACAAAACTCGCGGGAACGGACCTTAGCGATTTAATACCATTCCCTTATGATATGGGGCAGGGAGGCCCTGACCTGCGAGAGAACACCAGCGGCAGGTTGGGGCCATAAAAGAAGCGGTCGGTGAGCGGTCCCTGGAGCAGCATGGAGACCCCGACCTGCGTGAGAACACCAGCGGCAGGTCGGGGCCATAAAAGGAGCAGTGTAGATGCCCTGGGAGCAGCGCGAGCTGGTGCAGGAGGGCAAAGGCAATGAAGAGTGAAGTCATCAAGGTCCAGGTTGGTGATTGGAGCGTGGGCAGATACAGCAGGAGCAGCGAGATCGCGGCGAGTGACTGTGGAGGGACGTGATCGAGGCCCAGAGGAGGCGTGAGTTCGGGGCTCAGGGGCTCGGGGACAGCACAGGCTAGCCCACACTGCGATATGTTTGCGCACTAGGTCCGCGCAGTAGAACTGGTCTCCAGTCGTCTTGGTTAATCTTGGCCACTGGACCAAGACCTAGCTCTGTCAAGCCCGTGTGGTGGCTGGTGTGCAATGGCCACCACACGTTAAAAAAATCCACACCCAGGCATCTTCCACCCTTCAGGATGTAGTTCAGGTCCTTCATTGAAACACCTGTGAACTCATCCTTTTTTGGCGTGGAAGCAAGTCACCCTTGTTTCGAGGGACCGCCTATGAGGGATGCGGGGGCCAAACCAGTGCCGCAAACGTTAGAATGACATCGTTGGGTCGGCGAGAGTAAGCAATAACTTTTATCATGCACTCTCTAATTATTCTTAATGTAGTGCCACGTTTTATTATGTTGTAAAGCTTGGTGTCACACATTATTTCCCATCATCGATCTCATTGAGTTAGTCTTCTGTACTTTGATGTGTTCATCATGCAACAATTGCATCCTAATGGTACACTCATTGAGGAAAGGACTGAGGATGGGGGTTCATTGGGAATGTCTATCTATGTGTTCCATAATAGTAGCTGTGAAATTAGTTTTTACAGCTTTTGTCACCTTTGCAGAAAAATTAGCCAGCAATAGGGCAGAGCTCCATAAGAAGGGCGGAGGTCCGCTGAAGACGGTCGAACTGTCGGACCTGGAGGAGCCGCTGTAGCCCTGATGGGTGCCCGTGATTACACCGCCATGTGTGTTGGTGCTGAACCGGTGCTCGAGGGCAAGTCTGCATAATCCCCGGGCTGTACTGCGGTCATGTAATTCAATGTTATGTCAATATAATGTAGAATGTAATGTAATGCTGGGAACACGAAATGTTGTTAGTTCTGACATGAATTTTTAGCTGATCACACTCTGCCACTTGGAAAGCAAATACTGTTTGCGACTCAAGTTTTTGTTGCGTCATGCAGTTTCTGTCCACTCTGCTTATGATAGTTTCATGTAACGATTCTCGGTAATATATGATGCAGCGGTGTTGCACCTCTTCATAAGCCTACGCAACGTGAAGTGTACTCATGTCATCTCTGACCCCTCCCCTCCCCTCCTTCCTCTCCCCTGCCGCCAACCATGTTTTACAGTTGCACAGGAGGAGCCGCCTGCGCCTCCCAGAGAGGAGTTATAAGAGGAAGAGACGGTGGAAGAGATGGTTGAAGAGGACACTCCTCAAAACTTTGAGACGGTGGTGGTGGAGGAGGAGGGAGGAGTGGCGGCACTTGAAGGCTCCTCTCTACCTGCGGCCACCCGTTCCTTGTCGGAATCCACCTTTCTTGGAATCCAGTCCAAGGAAGCGGAACCAAGCGACATGCAGCGGCGCACACCGACCTCCATGCTGAATCCGTGGCGGCTGATCCGGCAAGGTAGGAACGCTGCGAGACAGGCAGATGCAAACTTGGACATGGTGGGACTGTCTAGAATGAGCATCGACGTGAGTGGAGAGCTCCTACAGGGGATTGGGGAGGAAAGGCATTGGGAAAGGTGGCTGCAGGTAGAATCTGAGGAGGGTGGGGGGGCGGAGGTGGGGGGAGTGTTGGTTTTACTGCTAGTTGTTGATGTTGTTGTTATTGGTTGTTGTAGATTATAATGATTTGGTTTGTTAAAATTTCAATTGAAACATTTATTATTTTATTTAAACTTGTTAAAAGTTAGAATTTAAAATTACAACATTTATTGAAAAAAAATGATTCAACTGAACCATTCTTGTGCAGTGTCTCACAGAAGTGAAACAATCATTGTAAGGGTTACACACATGGCCATACAAGGGTGAAACGTAACTCTCAACGTTCAAGCAAAGCGTTCATTTATGAGCTGTTAATGTAAGTTTTACAGTTGCTACAGCACCACGAGGCTTCCCCTTTGGTGTCGGGGGGTGTCGGGAGGTGGAGAGGGGGGGGGGGGTGGGGGGCGTGGCACGGGTTAATCTCCAGACTCCTCAATCTCATCCTCCTCGATGTCCTTGTCCTCGTCCTCTTCCTCCACCCCTCCTGAGGTGGTTCGGCAGTCCCACGTGACAATTCCTGTCCCCTCTTGACGGCTATGTTGTGCAACATGCAACACACCACAACGAACTCAGTGATCTGCTAAGGATGGTATTGCAGGCTACCTCCGGAGTGGTTTAGACATCGGAAGCGTTGCTTCAGCACTCCAATTGTCTTTTTGACAATATTGTGTGTGGCTATATGGCTTTCATTGTAGCGCTTCTTGGCTTCTGTCTGAGTCTTCCGCATGGGGGTCATGAGCCAGCTGGCAAGGCCATATCCTTTACCTCCCCCAACATCCAGCAGTGACCTTGTGGCTGACTTGTAAACAGGTCAGAGACAATGCTCTCACGCATGATGTATGCGTCATGGGTGGTCCCTGGAAAATTTGCATTTACTGCCATGATTATTTGCTTGTGATTGACACTTTTTTGGGGCGGAATCAGCAGAATTGGTGAATTCAACGCACATAATATCGGCCAGCGTTACTTTCCGCACGGAATTAATGCCGAGATTCAATGTTAACACATGTTGTCATAAAGAGCATATTTACCCAAACTAGCGGCCATGGAGATTGCCCATCATCAATTTCACCTTGCACACATTTCGCCCACAATATCGCTCACTCAAAAAACCACCCACAGAAAGTGGAACTAACCAGAACGAATCACAGCGTTATGGATGCCATGTTGTAGATCACATGTCGCGTCCTTTAAAAGGCTGCTGTGCTTCAACCTCGGTGGAGTTCGGATGTACTCTGCAGGTCATTGGAGTTGATGCGAACATCTCTAAAAACATCTTGACCAAACTGTGACCGATTGGAATTGAAGAGGTGCATTCGTCGGGACATTCCTTGTTTGTGTGCAATCGGTGGAAAATAGAGAGCTACTGCAATGGGGCCTGTCCTTTTTCACCCTTGGTGACCAAATATATGCAGTAGACTCGACATCGCTGAAGGAACGCTGCACTGCATTATGTGCCCAATGTACAAAGTGACAGATAGATCAGGAGGACCAGATGTTACAGCCCACGCAAGTACAAGGAGGAGCATTCTTACTTGCCCGACACTACCTGCCTTCGGAGACTGTGCTTCCACAAAGAGGTTATCACTGAGGAATGCCAACTGATAAGGGCAGATCTGCAGCCTGCCAGCACCATCAGAACTGCACTATCCATCAAGGTCAAAGTCACTGCGCCACTGTCGTTCTATGCCTCGGGTTCTTTTCAGGACACTGCTGGCGACATTTGCGGACTTTCTCAGCATGCCATCATTAAACAGGTCATTGAAGCCCTGTACACATGCAGGATGGACTTGACCAGCTTCCCTATGACCAGGGAGGCACAGAGTGAGAGGGCTCTAGGATTCTCCAGAATTGGAAACTTCCCCAAGGTGCAGGGAGCAATAGACTGTACGCACATCGTGATGTGGGCATCTTTTCAGGATGCTGAGGTTTTCAGGAACCGCAAGGGATTCCACTCCCTGAATGTCCAGCTGGCTGTCATCCATCAGCAAATTATACTGGCAATGAATGCTCAATTTCCGGGCAGCATCCATGATGCTCATATCCTGCGTGAGAACACTGTATCTGACTTGTTTAACAATGAGCCACAGGGTCAATGCTGGATGCTTGAGGGCAAAGGACATGGCCTCACCACCTGGCTGATGACCCCCCCTACATGACAACTACACCGAGGCCAAGAGGCAATACAATGAGAGCCACAGAGCAACTTGCAATATCATGGAGAAAACCATTGGAGTGCTAAAGCAGCACTTCAGATGCCTGGACCACTCAGGTGAGCTCTAATAGCACCCTGAGCAGGTAGCTCAATTCGTGGTGGTGTGCTCCATGCTCACAACTTAGCTATCAGGAGGGGATAAGAATTGCCTGATGAGCCTGACAGTCCATCTCACCAGAAAGAGGAAGAGGAGGATGAGGAGGCGGATGCTGACATCGGGCCAGACAATCAGGCTGATGTTGAAGCCATGCCCCCGCCCCCATGTAGACCGCATGAAAGGGCCAATAGTAGCATGATAGCTGCAAGAGCCTTACGTCAGGAGCTCATCAATGATCACTTTGCCTGAAAGAATGTTGGTGTTATTTACAAGGCTGACACATTGCTGGGTGTGCAGGTCATACATCAATGGTGGGCATCATGTTGGTGATAGTTTAAGTTTAAGTTGATTGAAGTTAAGTATGATTATACCCTTTGCTGTTAAGAAATCAACAGCGTGTAATGGTGCAGCTATCTGAGCCAATGTGCTGCAAGGTTTTGTTAAATAAAAAACATTTAAACCAAACATTAGTGTGAAATCATCAGTATTTCTGTACAAACCAACCCTTTCCCCCCCCCACCCCACCAACCTCCCCACTTCTCCTGCCCACCTCTACCCATTCCCCTTACCCTCCTGGCTCCAAGCCACCTGGCCGAGGAGGTCCTCATGTAATGCTTCATTGGGAGGGGGGGGGGGGGGGGAAGGGTGATGGCCAAAGTGCTGCTTGGATGGATACGGGAGAGGACGGTCCTGAGGTGGGAGCATGCTCTGAGCCATAAAGCAAGATATTGCTGCTAGCTCTCATGTGTTGTTGACAATGGGGCTGCATCACCTTGGGGTGCAGTGTGGCGCACCAGGACCACTGGGAGCCCGCTGCCATCAGTGTTCCTGGCTACCAGCTGCAGGGCCTCCTCCATCCCTTCCATTTTATATGTTATTTGTTGGATAAAAACTCGGTGCCAACAATGTTCTTGGTGCTTAGTGGGCTTTTTCTACTGGTGAATCTCCATCGTTTCTCCCACAACAGCCAAACAAGCACACACCACAGCCACACACGCTTTCAGTGCCTCTGAGCTCCCCCTCGCTCTGTCTCTTCTTCTGCGCATGTCATGATGACCCTTGACCTCCTGAATCGCGGGAATCGAGCGTTGCCATGCAGTTGCTAAGGACGGCCACACTTTATGGCAAAAGGTCAGAAAAATTTAACTCTACCACCCATTTGATATCGCTCGCGGTAACACCCATTTTCAAAAATGTAAACTAGGTGTTTTGAGAATGGGCAAGAAGTCGGCGATCCGAAAACCTTTTTTACGCCCACGCCGTAAATACCTCCCATTTTTGGGCAATAAGCTCAAATGTGGAGGTTCTAGCCCAAAGTCCTTGTGCTCTGTGCCTCCATGGTCATTGAAAAGTGAATAAAATCCATCCTGTGTGCGTAAAGCAAATCAGGTACCTGTCGAATGCAACAATGTGTGCATACTGAGAGATTCCGCATATGTCACCAGCTGATGCCTGAAATGAACCAGATACATGTAACGAAAGTGCAGCAGTCACCTTCACCTCGACAGGCAGTGTGGTGCTGGTAGGTTGCACGTCTGCCTTTTTGAGCTGACATATCTCAGTGATGGCCTCTTTTCGGAAGCACAGCCTTCTAACGCACTGTGTTTCTCCAGCGATAGCAGGTGGATAAACGGGCGATGGGGGGAAGTTTGTGCATTTTTTGGGTGGTAAAAGTGGGCAGGCGATCTGTAGCAATGCCAACCATATTTGGGCTGTAATCAGGTGGTAAATGGTTGTGCTAAGTGGAAATTCCAGCCCTATGTCACAGCAACAAAAGGAGAGAAGTGAGTCACTAATAAACATGCAAACATTTATGATTATGTAACAATTCATTACACCTCTTATAACATTCATCTTTCTTTTCAGTTTGAACAATTGTGCTGAAATGCTTCTGCAGTCTTCAAACGGTTAATTTAAAATTTTCCAAAAATATCCAAGCTGGCTTTGGAATACTTTTTGAATTCCGATTTATATTTTTCCTTCGTGCTTAGGCTGTTTGGCATATGGTGGTGTCAGTGAAGGAGCTAGTTGCCATCTGCTAAAATATTATTCTGGGAAGGTGTCACTACACTATTAATATTGATATGTTAACTTCCATATAACTGGAAAGAAGGATGTTCTGATAGGTGACTTTTTCCAAATGGGCTTCGCAAATATTTAAGAATATCTTTCTACTACAATAAATCTGGAGACTGCAGAAAAAATTGTATTTAATCGCAACATAATGTAAATGAATGAGATGAATGTTTCACTGGGCTCTAGAATACGAGTGAAAGCTACTTCAAACCAAGGGGCTGAAGGTCATCTCGTTAAATATCTCCATAAATGTACATTTATCAGTGGAAAGCACCTCAGTAGTTTTATTTGTAGAATTACCATAGCATTTCATATTAATGTAACAAAATCTACTTCGATATTGTTTTCCGTGCACTAGTTTCAACGATTCCAAAATCATGTTTACCACAAACGCATTTGCGAATTTTCTGGAGTCCATGGAGAAAAATATCTGATAGATTCCTGGAGTTGGGGTCCAGGTATGGTGCAGAATTACTTCAGAGAAACTTGGGGAAGATTCAAGGGCACAGCGCACCAACAATGTTGAGTTGTAGGAGAGAAGTCAACGTGAATCTAAAAGTCATGTTTCGGGTTTCCATTTTACCACAGACTGACACAGACCAATATGTATAGTCCAATGTACTGCTGGTTGACTAGAGCTACCCTGCCAGCTGACATTCACTGCTGCTGGTATTTCTAGCAAGTAGGGAGCTTTGTGCATGCATGGTCTGCTTTCTGTCCAGTCAACTTTTCATGTTAGGAGAGCCTGAGGAGGAGTGTTCATTCTCTCCCAAGCTTGAAACAAATTTAATTTTGCAAGTGCTCTGCTTCTTCTTCTTCCATACGGTAGTAGCAAAGCAAATCAAATGTCAATATCTAAGTCAGATATCCAGGCCAAAGCTTTGGTGTAACAGCGTGGATATCTTGTAGGCTACCTGTGAATTTCCTCTGAGGGCAGTGCTCAGTGATGTGCTCCAAGCTCTGATTAGGAGTTCCACAGTCGCATGATGGGGATGCTTTAATTTTCCACCTATGGAGAAGGTGGCAGCATCTATCATGACCAGGTTTGAGGTGATTGCTGGTTGTCCACTGTTTGCGAGGAAGGTTTGATCCTACAGGTTATACTGTGGGGTCCTAGATAAGGGACCCATTCCGTAAGCCTCAGTTCTTCCAAGCATTTCGCCAGTGGTCAGCAAAACTGAGGAGAGATCAAAGGAAGGACTTTGCCAACAGTCCAAAATGGCCTTCTAGATTTGAGACAAGTTGGTGGTAGGTTGTGTAAGTCAGCCTGGATCAGCATGTCTTTGCTGGTGTAGCGGTTGCATTCTCTGGAAACTGCATATTCGTGGTATAGGTGTGATGGTGCGATGTTTGCAAGCACAGGCAGCCAAGGTGGTAGTGTCGATAAAAGCGTACCAGTGATAATTCTCATCATAGAATTCAGCTGAACAGCAACAGATTTGACATGTGGACTTGACAGCCATGCCGGAGAGCAGTCCTCCGTTGTAGAGTACACCAGGTCGAGTGCTGCCATACGGAGGGTTTGAGCGTCTGCTCCCCATGTGGATCCGGCGAGGTTCTGGATCAAGTTTCCCAATGTTCTGGAAATGTTGTCTATATGACAGGGTGCGATCATGTGTGATTTCTAAATAAGAGTCTTTTTTTGTTTACCTCTGCGCCGCAAAAGGAGACTTTCAATGCTTGGTTTGCTGGATGGGTGTTGAGGTGGAATGTCGGTGATAGTCTTTTGCAGGTTTGGCCGCAGTCGCCATCAGCAGAAGTAGGCCTCCATCTTCTGTAAATCACTGGTCAGGGTCTATTCGGTGATGGACAGAGTCAACTTTTGCGTGGCCACTGCAATGTCATCAGCGTATATAAACTTGCAGGACTCTGTTTGGGCAGGTTGCTGCTGTAAATGTTGAATAACATGGGTGCCAGGACAGAACCTGTGGGGGTCCATTGTTCAATGTCCTATATCTACTAAGCATGGAGTTGAGAAGATGGATCGTCGTTCTGCAGGGTAAAATGGTGGAGAGCTTGAACAGCAGTGCATGCTTCCATACTGTGTCATATGCTGCAGATAGGTCCACGAGTGCTATGGTGGTCTTGAGCTGGCGTTGGAAGTTTGCTTCGATGTGCGTTGTTACCACGCGGTCGCGGCAGTTACGGCTGCTCCGGAAGCCCACTTGCTCCTTCGGGATGGTTGGCTCGATGATGGGGGGCTAGTCTGTGGCGTAATAGCATCTCCACCACTTTATAACAAGTGCAAAGTAAGGAAATCGGGTGGCAGCTGGAGGCTTTACAAGCATTCTTCCCCTGCTTCAGGAGGGCAGTTATTTTAGTCCCACTTCAAATGGGGCGGGGGGGATCTTACCAGTTGCCAGTACCTCAGAGGAGAAGGAGGCCAACCAACTCTTCACTTTAAGTCCCAGTGCTATTAAGAATTCTGGATTATATTCTCTGGACCAGCAGCTTTTCCAAATTTAGTTGTCGACAGGGCTGCGCTTAGTTCGTCCAAGGTGAATGGATCAGACATAGTTGACGATCTTGATGCTGCCATCATGGTTGTTAAAAAGCTGCCGCTTCACCTGGTTTCAAAATTCTTTGTCCACCGGATCCTTTGATGTTTGTATCAAATGGGATGCAATGGCGTACGCTCTGATGGTCATCCTGTGTTTATAGGCGGGGTTTGCCCCACCAAGTCGACGGAGCAGGGCCCATGCTTTCTTGCCGGAGTGAGTGAAGTTAGTCTTCTCCACAAGGCTCCTCCACCTTTCATGTCTCACCAAGTTCAAGGACTCCAGCATTGCGGTGGCTGCAGCTGGGTTCTTGGTTCAGTGAATACTCTTGGTAGACAGCCTCGCTTTCTTCCTTCCAACAAAGAATATATGTCTTTCTAAACCCCCGAGCTTTACTGCATTTTGCAGCACTTTAATCATTCCTATAAACCTGTTGAAGGCATTGATTGATGGAATCCACCTGATGTTGGTGTCAACTGACCTTTGGAAGGTTTCCCAGTCTGCTTTTTTGAAGTTCCATTGTGGTTGATGTAATGATAGGAATTTCGATGCCAAAATTGATGATTGAGGGCCTGTGTTGACTGTTGGGGACATTCTGGAGGCGATGATTGGGTTTCCTTTGTTGTCTTTAGAGAGGAAACATAGGTCTGGATTATATTCTCTGTGTCACCTGGACGAATGAAATGAACTTCGATCTTCAGCATCAAAAAGGAAGAATTTATTCTTTGGTGAAGTCCACTGTACAATTGATTTTGCATTATAGTTGGCGTCTGCATAGCCCCACATTGTGTGGTGGCTATTAAAGTCTCAGCGATGGATGGAGGAAAATTGACTAGGAAGGAGCGGTGGGTCAGGCCACTGTACGAGTGGTGGTTTGTAGACATTGAAGATTGTAAGCTCTCCTACGCATATTGCTGCAGTGAAAATTCCAGCAATATTGGTATGCTTGAGTTCAGTGCAGCCATCAATGCCTTGCTTGATATAACACGCCAGACCATAATTGGGATGGTTATTGAAAGCGATTAGGTCAAAACCTGTGATACGTCCTGGTCGAAATAGTGGATGTGTTTGATGTGTGTTTCTTGAAGCCCAAGAACATTGACGCAGTGTTACTTCAGCAAACTGTCGAGGCATTTGCATTTTGAATGCGAGATGCCTTCGATTTTAAGTTGACAAATTCGGCTGGCTGAGCATACATGTAGTTTTCGATTGTCCAAGTGAGCAAGTGCTCAACGGAAGTCTTTGAAATGCACTTACACATAAAGCTGGATTTCCACTATGCTTGAGTTGAAGCCCAAGTTTTGGGAAACTATCTACAAGAATGGAGTATCACAGCTCCACAGTTCATTGTGCTCAGGTGACAGTCACCACATAACTCCCAAATTATACTTAGGTTTTCACATTGATGCACTTTGGAAACCATTTCGCATGGCGCAAAAAGCACGAGTGCAATGACACTGAGATGATGCCAAGCCTGGGCTTTTAAAGCATCCAAGAAGAAGGATAGAGGAAGGGAGTTAAGAAATTCAACAAGTCTTGGGACAGAATCTGTAGAAGCAGAGCTGAGAGTCTTGAACAGTAAGGTTTCACAGATCCAATTACATTTGACTAAACTATATATCCAGTACTTTATTGGCTGTACTTCATTGGCACAACTCCGCTGCTGATTGACAGCGGCAGACTCTTGGCCCCGACCCAAATTCAGCCCCTCCGCCTGCCTTCCTGTCTATGTCCCGAGCCCACTATGACTGATTTCCTTTGGGACTCCTGAAAATTGATCCTCCGACCGCATCATGGTCTTGTCGTGCGGCAAGAACATAAAACATAGAAACATAGAAAATAGGTGCAGGAGTAGGCCATTCAGCCCTTCTAGCTTGCACCGCCATTCAATGAGTTCATGGCTGAACATGCAACTTCAGTACCCCATTCCTGCTTTCTCGCCATACCCCTTGATCCCCTGTGTAGTAAGGACTTCAGCTAGCTCCATTTTGAATATATTTAGTGAATTGGCCTCAACTATTTTCTGTGGTAGAGAATTCCACACGTTCACCACTCTCTGGGTGAAGATGTTTCTCCTCATCTCGGTCCTAAATGGCTTACCCTTTATCCTTAGACTGTGACCCCTGGTTCTGGACTTCCCCAACATCGGGAACATTCTTCCTGCATCTAACCTGTCTAAACCCATCAGAATTTTAAACGTTTCTATGAGGTCCCCTCTCATTCTTCTGAACTCGAGTGAATACAAGCCCAGTTGATCCAGTCTTTCTTGATAGGTCAGTCCCACTATCCCGGGAATCAGTCTGGTGAATCTTTGCTGCACTCCCTCAATAGCAAGAATGTCCTTCCTCAAGTTAGGAGACCAAAACTGTACACAATACTCCAGGTGTGGCCTCACCAAGGCCCTGTACAACTGTAGCAACACCTCCCTGCCCCTGTACTCAAATCCCCTCGCTATGAAGGCCAACATGCCATTTGCTTTCTTAACCGCCTGCTGTACCTACATGCCAACCTTCAATGACTGGTGTACCATGACACCCAGGTCTCGTTGCACCTCCCCTTTTCCTAATCTGTCACCATTTAGATAATAGTCTGTCTCTCTGTTTTTACAACCAAAGTGCATAACCTCACACTTATCCACATTATACTTCATCTGCCATGCAATTGCCCACTCACCTAACCTATCCAAGTCACTCTGCAGCCTCATAGCATCCTCCTCGCAGCTCACACTGCCACCCAACTTAGTGTCATCCGCAAATTTGGAGATACTACATTTAATCCCCTCATCTAAATCATTAATGTACAATGTAAACAGCTGGGGCCCCAACACAGAACCTTGCGGTACCCCACTAGTCACTGCCTGCCATTCTGAAAAGTATCCATTTACTCCTACTCTTTGCTTCCTGTCTGACAACCAGTTCTTAATCCACTTCAGCACACTACCCCCAATCCCATGTGCTTTAACTTTGCACATTAATCTCTTGTGTGGGACCTTGTCGAAAGCCTTCTGAAAGTCCAAATATACGACATCAACTGGTTCTCCCTTTCCACTTTACTGGAAACATCCTCAAAAAATTCCAGAAGGTTTGTTAAGCATGATTTCCCTTTCACAAATCCATGCTGACTTGGACCTATCATGTCACCATTTTCCAAATGCACTGCTATGACATCCTTAATAATTGATTCCATCATTTTACCCACTACTGAGGTCAGGCTGACCGGTCTATAATTCCCTGTTTTCTCTCTCCCTCCTTTTTTAAAAAGTGGGGTTACATTGGCTACCCTCCACTCGATAGGAACTGATCCAGAGTCAATGAAATGTTGGAAAATGACTGTCAATGCATCCGCTATTTCCAAGGCCACCTCCTTAAGTACTCTGGGATGCAGTCCATCAGGCCCTGGAGATTTATCGGCCTTCAATCCCATCAATTTCCCCAACACAATTTCCCGACTAATAAAGATTTCCCTCAGTTCCTCCTCCTTAGTAGACCCTCTGACCCCTTTTATATCCGGAAGGTTGTTGGTGTCCTCCTTAGTGAATACCGAACCAAAGTACTTGTTCAATTGGTCTGCCATTTCTTTGTTCCCCGTTATGACTTCCCCTGATTCTGACTGCAGTGGACCTACATTTGTCTTTACTAACCTTTTTCTCTTTACATACCTATAGAAACTTTTGTAATCCGCCTTAATGTTCCCTGCAAGCTTCTTCTCGTATTCCATTTTCCCTGCCCTAATCAAACCCTTTGTCCTCCTCTGCTGAGTTCTAAATTTCTCCCAGTCCCCGGGTTCGCTGCTATTTCTGGCCAATTTGTATGCCACTTCCTTGGCTTTAATACTATCCCTGATTTCCCTTGATAGCCACGGTTGTGCCACCTTCCCTTTTTTATTTTTACGCCAGACAGGAATGTACAATTGTTGTAATTCATCCATGCGCTCTCTAAATGTCTGCCATTGCCCATCCACAGTCAACCCCTTAAGTATCATTCGCCAATCTATCCTAGCCAATTCACGCCTCATACCTTCAAAGTTACCCTTCTTTAAGTTCTGGATCATGGTCTCTGAATTAACTGTTTCATTCTCCATCCTAATGCAGAATTCCACCATATCATGGTCACTCCTCCCCAAAGGGGCCTCGCACAATGAGATTGCTAATTAATCCTCTCTCATTACACAACACCCAGTCTAAGATGGCCTCCCCCCTAGTTGGTTCCTCGACATATTGGTCTAGAAAACCATCCCTTATGCACTCCAGGAAATCCTCCTCCACCGTATTGCTTCCAGTTTGGCTCGCCCAATCTATGTGCATATTAAAGTCACCCATTATAACTGCTGCACCTTTATTGCATGCACCCCTAATTTCCTGTTTGATACCCTCCCCAACATCACTACTACTGTTTGGAGGTCTGTACACAACTCCCACTAACGTTCTTTGCCCTTTGGTGTTCTACAGCTCTACCCATATAGATTCCACATCATCCAAGCTAATGTCTTTCCTACCTATTGCATTAATCTCCTCTTTAACCAGCAATACTACCCCACCTCCTTTTCCTTTTATTCTATCCTTCCTGAATGTTGAATACCCCTGGATGTTGAGTTCCGAGCCCTGATCATCCTTGAACCACGTCTCTGTAATCCCAATCACATCATATTTGTTAACATCTATTTGCACAGTTAATTCATCCACCTTATTGCGGATACTCCTTGCATTAAGACACAAAGCCTTCAGGCTTGTTTTTTTAACACCCTTTGTCCTTTTAGAATTTTGCTGTATAGTGGCCCTTTTTGTTCTTTGCCTTGGGTTTCTTTGCCCTCCACTTTTCCTCATCTCCTTTCTGTCTTTTGCTTTTGCCTCCTTTTTGTCTCCCTGTCTCCCTGCATTGGTTCCCATCCCTCTGCCATATTAGTTTAACTCCTCCCCAACAGCACTAGCAAACACTCCCCCTAGGACATTGGTTCCGGTCCTGCCCAGGTGCAGACCGTCCGGTTTGTACTGGTCCCACCTCCCCCAGAACCTGTTCCAATGCCCCAGGAATTTGAATCCCTCCCTGCTGCACCACTGCTCAAGCCACGTATTCATCTGCGCTATCCTGCGATTCCTACTCTGACTAGCACGCGGCACTGGTAGCAATCCCGAGATTACTACTTTTGAGGTCCTACTTTTTAATTTAGCTCCTAGCTCCTTAAATTCGTTTCGTAGAACCTCATCCCTTTTTTTTTACCTATGTCGTTGGTACCAATGTGCACCACGACAACTGGCTGTTCTCCCTCCCTTTTCAGAATGTCCTGCACCCGCTCTGAGACATCCTTGACCCTTGCACCAGGGAGGCAACATACCATCCTGGAGTCTCGGTTGCGGCCGCAGAAACGCCTATCTATTCCCCTCACCATTGAATCTCCTATCACTATCGCTCTCCCACTCTTTTTCCTGCCCTTCTGTGCAACAGAGCCAGCCACGGTGCCATGAACTTGGCTGCTGCTGCCCTCCCCTGATGAGTCATCCCCCCCAACAGTACTCAAAGCGGTGTATCTGTTTTGCAGGGGGATGACCACAGGGAACCCCTGCACTACCTTCCTTGCACTACTCTTCCTGCTGGTCTTCCATTCCCTATCTTGCTGTGGACCCTTCTCCTGCGGTAAGACCAACTCGCTACACGTACTACTCACGTCATTATCAGCATCGTGGATGCTCCAGAGTGAATCCACCCTCAGCTCCAACTCCGCAACGCAGACCGTCAGGAGCTCGAGGCGGATACACTTCCCGCACACGTAGTCGTCAGGGACACCGGAAGTGTCCCTGAGTTCCCACATGGTACAGGAGGAGCATAACACCCGACCAAGCTCTCCTGCCATGACTTAACCCTTAGATACACTTAAAAAGAAGCATAGGTGGGCTAGCTTTCTTGCGCTACGAAATTTCAACCTCCAAGTGTCAGCACATCAGCCGTGTGATGCAGCAAGTTACTTCTCAACAGCTGTGTTGAGTAAATCAGTCACTCTCAGAAATTCACTGTGAAGCATCAGGTTGTACAATATCAGAAAATTACTGATTCTTCCCTTATGACAATATCTGGAAAACCATTCCAATCAAAATCTCCACTGGGTTCCCTTAGACATATTCAGCCCCGATAAACTCAGCAACAAACTGAAAATGTCAGCCTGATCACAGGCAGTCACTGCCAGTGTGAGAAATGACTTAAAATGGAGCTCCCCATCCACAACTAGCAAGTACATATTATAAATCATATATAAGCAAGTTACAGACTGTAGTTTTATCTTGGGATTCAAGAGCATTATTTTAGCTTGGTGTTCAGACAACTTGTATTTATATAGTGCCTTTAATGGAGTTAAACGTCCCAAGCCGTTTCCTGGTAGTATTAGGAGATAAATAAATTGACACCAAGCTGCATAAGAGGTATGTTTTAACAAGCGTCTTGAAGGAGGAAAGTAAGGTAGATTGGCGGAGAAGTTTCGGGAGGGAGTTCCAGAGCTTGGGGCCCAGGCAACAAAAGGCATGGGCACCAATTATTGAGTGATTATAATTCAGGATGATCAAGAGGGCAGAGTTAGAGAAGCGCAGACATCTCGGGGCGGGGGGGGTGGGGGGGTTGTGGGGCTGAAGGAGATTACAGATATAAGGTTGGGCGAGGCCATGGAGGGATTTTAAAATAAGGATGACAATTTTGAAATCAAGGCGTTGCTTAACCAGAAGGCAATGTAGGTCAGCGAGCACAGGGGTGATGGGTGAGCGAGGCTTGGTGTGAGTTAGAACACGGGCAGCCGAGTTTTGAATCACCTCCAGTTTACGTAGGGTAGAATGTGGGAGGCCAGCCAGGAGTGCTTTGGAATAGTCAAGTCTAAAGGTAACAAAAGCATGGGTCAGGGCTTCAGTATCGGATGAGCTGAGGCAAGGGCGGAGACGGGCGATGTTACAGAGGTGGAAATAGGCGGTTTTAGTTATGCTGTGGATAGGTGATCGAAAATTCATTTCAAGGTCAAGTATGATACCAAGGTTGCGAACAGTCTGGTTCAGCCTTAGACAAAAGTTGGGAAGAGGGTTGGAGACAGTGGCTAGAGAACAATTACACTCCAGTTGATCTCTACCTCCACATTGAACCCATTAGTTCAATACACTCGTATAATGAAGGGGTTGACTTATGAAGAAAGGTTGAGCAGTTTGGGCCTGTACTCATTGGAGTTTAGAAAAATAAGCGGTGATCTTATTGAAATATTAGATGCAAAGGGGGCTCGACAAGGTAGATGCAGAGAGGATGTTTCCACTCGTGGGGGAATCTAGAACTAGGGGGTGGAGTTTAAGAATAAGGGGTCGCCCATTTAGAACTGAGATGCAGAGAAATTTCTTCTCTGAGGGTCATAAATCTGTGGAATTCTCTGCCCCCAGAGAGCTGTGGCGGCTGGGTCATTGAATATATTTAAGGTGGCGATAGACAGGTTTTTGAATGATAAGGGAGTGAAGGGTCATGGGGAACGGGCAGGGAAATGAAGCTGAGCCCAGGATCAGATCAGCCATGATCTTATTAAATGGCGGAGCAGGCTTGAAGGGCCAAATGGCCTAATCCTGCTCCTATTTCTTATGTTCTTATCCCTCTCAAAAATCCATTAGTTGGTTTGCAATACTTCTCTCTTACTGTAAAGTTAATTAACTTTGTTAAAATCACACTGAATGCCTTTTAATAGTCAAGTAACATTAAATATTGCTCTTTACAAAAAATTGCATTCCAATTTATTCTATTGACTTTTAAATACAAATCCATTATGAATCTCCAACAGTCATTTACATTTCACTCCAGGCATCATATAATAGACTAATTTATTCCAGAGTAAAGATTTCTCTTATTTAAAATAATTTTCTCACCAAGAAATTAGTGTTGACCTTGAAAGACCTCACTGTGATGCATTTTGAAAAGCCTTTTTAGTTAATAATGAAATAATTTTCCCAACTGTTTCTGAGAAATGACTAGTAATAATGATTAGAATCTTTAATAAGGTGTTTGGATCATTTCTTCATTGTTATACAGATTGTCAGGTGGCCATTCTGAAACATTTGTGTGATTAAATGACTAATGAAACCACTTGGGAACCCTGCAAAACTGCACAGATGAACCCACCGACTGGGTTTCATTACCTCAGAGGAAGCAAAAATTTATAAAAGTTCTAAATGTAAACATGAACAAACACCAGAAATATTGGCTTTTCTGCAAATTCACAATATTTGTTTGACAGGTTTGGTCCTTTAAATTATGAGAAGTCAAACTGTATATCAAACAAATAACTTTTATTTACAACAACCTTTGCTGACGAATGAAATGCTCTCCAATTCTCTCTCAGTGGGTGGTGTTATTAGACCTTAAGTAAACCCGTACAGGTAATTGCTCAGCCTGTACAAAAGATGTTTCTGTACTTGGAGTCAAGATCAAAGCCAACTGTTGTTGCTTCAACTCAACACGACATCAGGATGGTTTCAGACTCTTTCATTAAAATTTCAATGTTATTAGATTTAGGAATTACATTTTTGGTTTTGTTTTAATTGAGAATATTGACATACAAGATACAATTATATAATATTTAATCCAAGTTGTTTAAGTTTCATATTTTAGCTTATATTCTGAGAAATGTTAGATTTGTTTTAATTTTACTGATTTTCTTTTCTTTTGTCAATGATTTGTTTTAGTTAACAAAAAAGGATTCCACCCGACAGGTATAAAAATGACCAATTAGAACCAGTAAGGTAACAAGCTTTTCAATACGAACTTGACTGATAATGTGCTGTAAGGTCGGGTCACTGATTTTGAGATTCGCTTTACATCTGTTCCATGTAATTAACCTCCAATATTATGGCCTGCAACACCTTCACAGCGCTGACAACTCTCCACTTGCAAACACAAAGTTTCCCATCTGAAGAATTAGATCTTCCTGAAAGTAAATAGTTAATCTGGACATTATTGCATCCTTTACATCATAATCAAACATAACTTTTCAAAACTCAATCATTCCTATTTATATATCTAGTATTGCTCTAAGTTATACACCTACCTGCTTTATATTCAGTGTATTGAATTACAGACACTGAACAAAATTGAATCCAATTGAATTTCTCACCAGAATCTGGCAAGTTTTAACAGGGGGAGGGGCAGTGGGGAAGAGAGAAGAAGAGGACATCACACACAGAACAACTCATTCAAAACATACTGGGTGTTTTGCTCCAACTGTCCATTGATTGATATTAATGGATGGAAAATTACAAGCGAAGGTGTGTGCAAGGCCATGCCAGTGGCATGGGTCAGAAATCTCAGCTCCCGTTACCATGGTTTCACCTGCCTGTTTCGGTGATTCAGGTGAGCATTAAAGATACCATGGCAATATTTGAAGAAACATAGGCCACAAGTTTCGACATGATTTGCTCCTGATTTTTAGGAGCAACTGGTGTAGAACGGAGTATCTTAGAAATCGGAATTCCCGCCATTTAGTTTGCTCCAGTTCTAGTCAGTTAGAACAGTTTCACCTTGGAACATAATTTTTTTTTCCAAAAGGGGGCGTGTCCGGCCACTTACGCCTGTTTTCAAAGTTTCGACAGTGAAAACTTACTCCAAACTAACTTAGAATGGAGTAAGTGAAGATTTTTGTACGCTCGAAAAAACCTTGTCTACACTTTTGAAAATCAGGCGTAGGTTACAAATCAGGCGTAGGGAATGGGGGGGGCGGAGGGGGTTTTAAAGGGAAGTTTACAAACATTAAACACTTCAGTTTTACAAATAAACAGCCATCATCAATAATAAATGATAAAAACATCAATAAATCAATCAATAAATCAAAAAAAATTAGTAAGAAATATTTTTTTTTTGAAATCAATAAATAAAACATTTTCAACTTACCAACTGCAGCACTGGGAGCCCTCCAACAGCGTGATGGGATGCCCCCTCCCAGTGTGTCTCTGGCAGTGTCTCTATCTCTCTGTCTGTCTGTCTGTGTGTCTCTCACTCTCTGTCTGTCAGTGTCTGTGTTTCTGACAGCGAGGGGAGGGGGAGGAGGGGGTAGAGGGAGAGAGGGGGGGGAGCAGAGGGAGGGAAGAGGAGGGATGGGGGAGAAGGGGGAGGGGGAGAGAAGGGGAGGGGGGAGAAGGGGAAGGGGAAGGGGGGGAGAAGGGGGATGGGGGGAGAAGTGGGAGAGGGGGGGGAGGGGAGGGGGGGAAGGGGGGAAGGGGAGGGGGGAAGGAGATGGGGGAAGGGGAGGGGGGGAAGGGGAGGGGGGAAGGAGATGGGGGAAAGGAGATGGGGGAAAGGAGATGGGGGGGAAGGAGATGGGGGGGGGAAAGGAGATGGTGGGGCGAGGCTGAACGGGCCGGGCCCGAGACTTCGGGCAGGGCCCGTCCTCAGCACCAGATTTACAGGTAGGTGGCATTGGGTCAGGTCGGGGTGAGCGCGGGTCAGGGGGGTGGTGGGAGGGAGGTCGGTTCAGTTCGGGTCGGGGGGAGGGAGGGAGAGGGAGGTCAGGTTGGGGGGAGGGAGGTCGGGTCGGGTCCAGTTGGAGGGGGGGGGGAAGCGGGAGTCGGGTCGGTGTCGGGTCTGGTCCGGAGGCGGGGCGGGGGGACGGGGGAAGCGGGAGTCGGGTCGGGTGCAGTCCGGGTGGTCGGGTCGGGTCGGGTCGGGTCCGGGGGGCGGGGGGGGCGGGGGAAGCAGGAGTCGGGTCGGGGTCGGGGTCGGGGGGGGAGCGGGAGTCGGGTCGGTGTCGGGTCCGGTCCGGAGGCGGGGGGGGGGGCGGGAAGCGGGAGTCAGGTCAGGGTCGGGGTCAGGTCCGGTCCAGGAGCGCGGGGGGGGGAGGGGGAGAGCGGAAGCGGGGTCAGGTCGGGTCGGGAGGAAGCAGGAGCTGGGCGTGGGAGGAGCCTTATTCACGCAGCCCCAGTGAGGCCATTCGGCCAGGGCTAGGGACTGCGTGCTTCGGCCCCTCCAAGTTTTGGGCGCCTGGAGCTACTGCACATGCGTGCCCACTGTAGCGCGCATGTGCAGAGGTCCCGGCACTGTTTTCAGCGCAGGGACCTGGCTCCACCCCCTACAGCTCCTGCTGCGTGTGCCGAGCTGCAAACGACCTGCAGGGAGCTGGGTAATTTGGAATTTTTTTTTAGCCGCATTTTGTGGCGCGAAAAACGGGCGTCCAGGTCGGGACTGCGCCGTTCTAGGCGCGGCTCAAAACTTGGGCCCATTGGGAGCTCTCTTGGTGTCCTGGCCAATATTCCTCCTTCAGCAGCCACCACCAAAAAAACAAATTGGTTGATTTTTCCTATCATTATCATTTGTCAACATGGCTGGTGCACAATGGTTGCCATATTTGCCTGCATAATCACAGACAAATGTATTTCCTTGGGTGTGTAGTGCTTCAAGACATTTTGACATAGGAAGCTACATAAAGTCAAGTTTGTTTTTTAAAAACATTATACCATCCAGCCCTGTCCCTGACTCACAACAATAACTTGTATTTACAAAGCACCATTAATGCAGTAAAACATCCCAAGGTGCTTCACAGGAGTGTTATAAAACAAAATTTGACTCTGAGCCACATAAGAAGATATATACCTATTGGCGCTGAAATTCCGGTTGGAGGCTTCCTTCGGACGAACGCCTCCGACCCGAAATTTCTCTATGAAGGTACCTGGTGGTCCCGGAGGCACTTTAGATTCCGGTCGGAGACCTTCTCTTCCCGCGCTTTGCAGCGCGTCCACGTCTTCGAGGTACAGACGGAGAAGCTGGAGTCACTTGGGCCTGGACAACCAATCACGGTACAGTATTCTCAGTGAGAGTAATGGGAACTCCAATTTTATGAGTTCCCATTACTATCAATGAGAATAACTCCCTAAAACACCCAAACACAACATAATATATATATAAAAAAAAATACCACACATATTTAAAATTAATTGAAATTAAAGTTAATTAAATGTTTTAGAAAATAAAAATATTTGGGGAATTGTTTTTTTAATGTGTTTTAATAGGGTTGAAAATAAACTTACCTTAGTGGACAAGGTTTTTACTATAAAAATGTGTATTTAAATTTTATTGTTATATGTTTTAAAACTCTTACACTGGTAAAAGTAGGCTATGCGCCTGCTTTTACCGGGCGTAAGAGTTTGAAGGACATTCGCTGGGCAAGAGATAGGCAAATAGCCCAATCTCACCCACGCCGATATCCTTCTCCCAGGGATGCGGAGATATCTTGGCATTGCGTGCCAAAAACGGCTTTTGCGAGGCTTCGCTGGGTCCGTATGTATTCTATATGGACCTGACGAGGCTGGAATTTTACGGCCAATATCTCCACAGAAGATACTCACAAATAAATGTTATTAATGTCACTATCAAAGGGTCAGCCTTTCACAACACTTTCTTTTATTACTTTTTCTGCTGCTGACATTCTTCAGTTATACCTTAAACCAATTTGATACCACACTTCACAAATATAAATTTTCCTGGAAAAATAAAAAAAAGTCAATGGTAAGAAAGCAAAACACAAAAAAAACCTGCAGTAAAGTCATCGACCTGAAATATTAACTCTGTTTCTCTCTCCACAGATGCTGCCTGACCAGCTGAACATTTCCAGCATTTTCTGTTTTTATTTCAACAGAAATAAAATTCACCACCCATATAGAATGATGCCACGTGATTTATGTTTAGATTTTGTTTTACTGAAAGAATTCTTATATGGCATTTAACTTAAAAAGGAAAAAATTAATCAAAATATCCATAAAATTATTCGTTCATGTTGATCAGGATGAAGAATTATTGAAGCGTTTTGCTTTCCTGATTGGATCTCAGGACTAAACAGCTTTAAATAGTCCACATCAGATCCAACCCATTGCAGCAATGAACACTTTCACTTTTACGTGTTGCATGCCGGCTAATAACTTCCAACTATGTAATGTGCACAAAGCTGATGTTGGAAATGAAATACATAATTTGCATGGTAGAGCAGGAGGGCTTTTTGACTAATGTCAAGTTTTTATGTGAAAGACAATAGATGGTCTATGCAGGATAAACAGTGCATTTTGTGAATTAGGTGATCTTTTAAAAATATTCAAGCACTGCCAGTCAATAATATTAATCTTCTGATGTAAAGTGTTTTGCAAAATGAGTCCCAGATGGACAGTTATGAAACTTAAAATGATTTATGTTCAAATTTAAATATTTATCTTCTCAAAATGTTATTTTACTCTGATACAAGTCCAATAGCATTACACAAACATCCATGAATGCACCAGTACACTGTGCCTTCTAAGTAGTCCCTGGTACAAGTAATGTAATTGAACAAGCAGCCTCGTGGGAATGGTACTTTTGCCCTGGCAGAGTCTCCTGCTTGTCCTCTCCAGTTTTAATCTCCAGTTCACACACCATGCACATTGCCAGTCTGATTCTATCCCTGCAATAATACAATAGTCATCCCAAATGACTTTTACCATACTGCAATTTGCTGCAAATTGATGCCAAAATCATTTACGACAGGCTAAGCCTGGCTTACGCCTAATGACACAAAAGCTTTTGCACCGATGCATTAAAAATGTATTCCACTTTATGTGAAACACAAGCCAAGTTTTCAAGGCATATGCAACTTTCTTTTTCAATCTTTCAAAGAACAAACTAAGTATTATTAAATGAATTAAAATGAAAAGGCTGTCATTTTATTATAATTATGACATTTCTTTGGCCTGAGTATATGCTTAATAAAATTATGTTAAATAGAAGATTGGTGAAAAAAGATTACTTTGCCACCAATTCATTCTAATTGGGAATCTGTACCATTTAGTAAATGTTGTGCTAATCAAGGTTATTTCTGGGGAATGGAACACTTTCCCATTTTGGGTCTCCAGTGTCATCACCAATTACTTCTGGGTCCACTATAGCATGGTTAGATGCAGAGTGAGCCTACCAGCTCTAAAACAACAATTTGCATTCTTATAGCGCCTTTAAAATAGTAAAACATCCCAAGGCACTTCACAGGAGTGTTATAATACCGAGCCACATAATGAGACTTTCGGACCAAAAGCTGGGTCAAAGAGGTAACTTTTAAGGAGCATCTTAAATGAAAGGAAGAGAAGCAGAGAGGTTTTGGGAGGGAATTCCAGAGCTTGGGGCTTAGGCAGCTAATGGCACGTCCAGCAATGATGGAGCGACATATATCAGGAATACGCAAAAGCCCAGAATTGGGGGAGTGCAAATATATTGGAGGATTGTCAGGCTGGGGCAGGAGGTTACAGAGATAGGGAAGACAGAGGCTATGGAGGGCTTTGAACACAGCACTACCCCAATAGGCTGCAGCACAACCTTCGAAAAGCATCATCTAATGCTCCAGTGTGATAACCGTTTGGGATGGATCTCATTTTCGCCGTCGGGTGGAAAACTAGTAGTGGATTGGTTGCTCATTATACACCTTGCATGATTTTTCCTTCGGTATGAACCAAATTATTGAAATAAAATGTAGATGATCTCCACCAATATCTTTTTTTTGCTAAATCCAGGAGGAGGAGGCAATTCAACCGGGATTCCAGATCCTGATCACTAATCCAGCAACTCTGGGTGAGGGCAGAATAGAGTTCAACCATCAAGGCAACCCTGCCCGTTGATTGGCCCACCAACACTCCGCGTCAAGGTTCTCACATTAACCATGGCTATTTGCGCAAAGTAGCAGTGCCCATTGAACCACCTGTCAGAGAAGGAAGAGAGAAAACTCATGAAGTAATGTAAAAAGTTCATAGATAAACATTAAATTAAAATGATTAGATCGATGCAGAAAAGCAATGCATTTAGAAAACAACTTTTCAAGGTTTTCGATCTGGAACTTTTCTCACATCAACATGCTCCTGAATTCTGTAAGCACCGGTCAATTTTTATTGCTTTATTCTGCATGGTGCAATGAACTTTGGCTGGACTGTTCTGTTTCTCATTTTGCTTCAGTATACCTTACAATACACTGTGAGAAGGAGCATACAACAAGTGAACAGTGACACTGATGCTTACCAGTTTTCTGAGCTATCTATCCAATATGAAACCATTTCTTACTCACTCTACAATCTCTCTATGCTCTCTGATTTAATTCATTTCTACAAGTGAGCCAGAATTAACTTGCAACCTCTTCTTTGCAGAAGACCATTCTCCAGATAAACCTCAACAGTCCATCTCTATTGCGAAATTTCCCATTTGAAATTGGAAACAAATTGGATTTTGCTTTCATGAATTATGAAAACGCCCCTCTCCACAAAATGTTTAAAAACTTTCATTTTCAGAGTTGGTCAATGGCACGCTTTGCATAATTCTTTGCGTGCTGCTTGATTTTGTACAAGTCACACATGATATGAATTCCATTCAGCAGTACTGCTCTCTTGATTGACAGAGGAAAGTCAAACTTAATTATCCAACATGTCCCTTTGATCTTCCATATTCTTGCATTGACCAGCTTTAATGATTCAACATTTTCCTTTGTCTTTTAGAAATCTTTATGGGTATTCTGCTTTGCACCCAGTTTCAATTTGTTTAATGCTCAACTATGTGCTGTCCACATGAAAGTTAACATGAATTGCAACACCCTGCTGAGATTATTTTCCCAGTGTTAATTAACCCCTACCTACATAATAACCTTTTCCTTACATTACAACAGTGGTTACAAATCAAAATATTTCATTGGCTGTGAAGTGATTTGGGCTATCCCAAGGTGGTGAAAGGTTCTACATCAATGCAAGTTCTTACTTTTTTTTCTTTATCTGGCAGAGGGTATGGTTGCTGTTTTGCATTTTACTTCAAATAAGTAAGATACATGTTTGAGCCCTATCATTTTATTATGTACCAGTTGCCTAATGGACAAAACAATAGCAGGTGATAAAGTATGGTAAATTAAAGAATAAACTTATATCTTTTTGGCACCTTGCACATCCACAGGACATCTCAAAGCACTTAGTAGCCAATGAAGATTTGTTTTAAAATATAGTCAAAGTTGTCATGTAAGCAAACACAGCAACCAAATTGTGCATAGCAAACTCCCACAAACAGTAACAAGATAAATTACCAGATAGACGGTTTCGGTGGTGTTAGTTCTGTTGTCGAGCTACAGTGTGCGGATGACGCCTGCGTCTGCGCAAATACAGAGGCTGAACTTCAGGACATAGTCGACGTATTTACTGAGGCGCACGAAAACATAGGCCTCACACTAAACATCAGTAAGACAAAGGTCCTCCACCAACCTGTCCTCGCCGCACAACACTGCCCCCCAGTCATCAAGATCCACGGCGCGGTTCTAGACAACGTGGACCATTTCCCATATCTCAAGAGCTTCCTATCAACAAGAGCAGGCATCGATGACTAGATCCAACACCGCCTCCAGTGTGCCAGTGCAGCCTTCGGCCACCTGAGCAAAAGAGTGTTTCAAGACCAGGCCCTCAAAACTGCCACCAAGTTCATAGTCTACCTGGCTGTAGTAATACCCACCCTTCTGTATGGTTCAGAGACATGGACCATGTACAGTAGACACCTCAAGTTCCTGGAGAAATACCACCAACGATATCTCCGCAAGATCCTACAAATCCACTGAGAGGACAGATGCACCAACATTAGCGTCCTCGACCAGGCCAACATCCCCAGCAATGAAGCACTGACCACAATTGATCAGCTCCGCTGGGCAGGCCACATAGTTTATATGCCAGACACGAGACTCCCAAAGCAAGTGCTCTACTTGGAACTCCTTCACGGCAAACGAGCCAAAGGTGGGCAGTGGAAGCATTACAAGGACACCCTCAAAGCCTCCCTGATAAAGTGTGACATCTCCATAGACACCTGGGAGTCCCTGGCCGAAGACCGCCCTAAGTGCTTCAATGCTGGGGATGTTGGCCTGGTCGAGGATGCTAATGTTGGTGCATCTGTCCTCTCAAGGGATTTGTAGGATCTTGCGGAGACATCGTTGGTGGTATTTCTCCAGCAACTTGAGGTATCTACTGTACATGGTCCATGTCTCTGACCTGTACAGGAGGGCGGGTATTACTACAGCCCTGTAGACTATAAGCTTGGTGGCAGTTTTGAGGGCCTGGTCTTGAAACACTCTATTTTCTATGTTTCTATAGATATGGCTCTTACGGTTAAGGGGATCAAAGGGTATGGAGAGAAAGCAGGAAAGGGGTACTGAAGGAATGATCAGCCATGATCTTATTGAATGGCGGTGCAGGCTCGAAGGGCCGAATGGCCTACTCCTACACCTAATTTCTATGTTTCTATGGAGGAAGTGCATCCGGGAGGGCGCTGAACACCCCGAGTCTCATCACCGAAAGCATGCAGAAACAAGCGCAGGCAGTGGAAAGAGCGTGCGGCAAACCTACCCCGCCCACCCCTTCCCTCAACGACTATCTGTCCCATCTGTGACAGAGTCTGTGGCTCTTGTATTGTACAGTTCAGCCACCTAAGAACTCATTTTAAGAGTAATAGCAAGTCTTCTTCGATTCCGAAGGACTGCCTATGATGAAATGTTGGCTAGTACTCTAAAAGATCTCCCTTGCGCTTCTTCAAATTGTACTATTATAATCCATTCGACAGGACAAGGGGGGCATGGCTTAACATCACATCTGAAAGATGGCACCTCTGACAGTGCAATATTCTTGCAGTACGGCACTAACGTGCCAGTTTACATTATGTACCCAAGTTTCATGCTTGAACACATGAAATTCTGACTCAGAGGTGGGAGCGCTACCATTTAACCAAGGCTGACACTTGAGTGGTTGACAATATAAATACATGTATTCAAGGTAACTATCCGACTAAAATAGGCTTCCAGCCAAGTTTTGATTGATGCACTTCCCAGGAACGATCACTGGTAATGATGATCAGGAACCAATATATTTGTTCCCTTCGCTCGGGCATTAATGCCAATTTTGCTTCTCTTGCAACTACCATAGCTGACATTAGCTAACATGGATCATAGATTGAGCCGAGACTTTCTGGTCTGTTCACAACCCCAGATCCCATTGTGAAAAAGGCCACTTAAGCTCTTCCTGTACAACAATCACAGTCTTCTACCTATGGACAGCAATTGCAATATTGCAATAACTTCTTCTTTCCTATAGAATAAAATGCTTCCATCTTAATTTTTTTTTAAATTCTTGATGTCCTGCAGAATAATGGATAGTTTTGTATTGCTAGTTCAATTATCCTTACAAGTGATGACAATGCTCAGAGAATATAAATCTTGGCACAGTCACTGAAATGGAATGTCATTATACCGAGGTAGGAAACAGCAATGTTAATTTCCAATGGTTTGACATTCTGCAATTTTTCCCTTTCTCTAATCACATTACCAGAATTCTTAACAAACACAGGCATCTCTACAGTGAAAGAGTTTTTACGTGGGCCAATAAGTCAATGCAGAATTCCCGATACTTACGCTATCCATCCTAATGTAGAATTATAAAACCAATAAAATAATAATGACGTGCAATAGTTCAGCAAATGACCATTTAAGATCGATGCTAAAGGGTCATTTTTGAGATTTGAATTCAAGAAATGAACACATCATGAAATCTAGATTTCCCCAAGATAAAATAAGATAAGTTCAGTATCATTTCACATTAAAATGACGGTTCCACCAGAAAGCCAGAAATTGTGCATGTAAATCATATATTAACATGTTCATGGTCTTAACAGTTGTGTGTGCTGCTAGCAGGCTGGACTGTATGAACAGATATGTTGTGTGCTTTGCTTTAAAGCCTACACATTGGCTCATGCTATCCAGTTTCAGCATGTTTAAATCCAGATTTTTTTCCACTGATGAAATTAAACAATTGTCTCAGACTGCAGTTTATACCGCTTTTGTACTGATTCACATTGGATTTGGGTGGAGAGCGCGAGAAAGTGGTCGTACAACTTGGGGGTTATTTCCTGATATGATTCCCGAATGCACTAAAGCTAAACCCCTTCAGAACATCACTTCACACTGCTTTGAGTTCACACATGTGGAGTATAACTAACTCATATTTTCAAAGTACCCAGGTAATCCTTTGACAGCCTGCACTCTCGTAATATTAAAAATTCAACTCCATGGGATTATCCCAGCCTATGTGTGCAGAGATCCCTGATCAATGCCTTTAGCTTGATGCGCATTTTGAGGAAGTAGAACTGAGGTCTATCAACTGTGCACTGCACGCCACAGCTACTAGAATGAGACTTGGAGCTATAATATGACTGCAGCCCTTACCCAATTTTTAGGGAAAGTAATTGTAATAGCAACCATGTTCTGCCCCCTTAATTCTTCTAATTTAGAAATACTTTTTGCTATGCTAGTCAAATCTCATCATCGAGGAAGTCAAACTTAAATTAACCAACATGTCACCAACAATATTTATGATTACTTCAACAAAACTGGTGAATTTATTGACATTTCCCAACTTTGCTGACAAATCAGGAAATCTTTTGGCAAGTTCTAAAACTTAAAAAGAAACAG
Source organism: Pristiophorus japonicus (assembly GCF_044704955.1). Classification (NCBI taxonomy): domain Eukaryota; kingdom Metazoa; phylum Chordata; class Chondrichthyes; family Pristiophoridae; genus Pristiophorus; species Pristiophorus japonicus. The sequence goes on along the minus strand of NC_091988.1, from coordinate 152,801,293 downwards.
TTGAAGAAATGAGTGGATAGGACTTTTTCCCCCCTATCTTGTAAGATACATCAATGAGACAGTCCTAGCAGATGGATTGTCAGATAAATAGGCACAACTCCCTTCCTAGAAATTACGGTAAATCTATTGCATATGCATGAAATTCATTAATTCAATCTGGCCTGGATTAATGAGCCCTGAACGAACATTTTCTAGATGTGTAAACAGCACTTCAGCTGAAATGTTACTATGCTTGTTAATGACAGAGGTAAGCCTATAATGGTTACACTGTAAGAGGTCCTTTTTTGAAGTAAAAGATCTGACCGGTAGCAATATGGAATAGTCTGCATGTTTTGCTTCATGGTACACTTCATTACGTGGAACTTCATTGGAGAATCCTGAGAAGTACACATCTGAACTGGAGGATATTTATGAAGAGAACCAGCGATGGTCACTTGAATCAACTTTACTAGGAGAAGCAAACAATCCAGTGACTCGAGGTAAACCTTGGATAGACAAGGTAGGTGGAATACTTGAAAGTTTGATTTCAAATCCTCTGCAGATGACAAATTTTTAGAATTATTAAAATTTGCATAGAATTCCAATAAAGTGTTATTACTATTGTGAGGCCAGTTGTTAAACAGCTCTTGGGAATTGTTGAAGTTAGTTGTCAAAATCTTAGGATTTAGATGAACGAGGAATGAATTGGCTTTGTCCCAGTTTTGAAAATTCTAACAGATGCAAGCTCCAGATTTTCAGCTGTCATGAAATTAAGTCTTTGCTTAGCAAAAAGTGGCTTGACTATACAATTTGTTTAGTTAGAATAGCTATCAAAAACTAAACAGAAATGATGCCAACGAAATAAACCCAAGGCAGAAAATTCCAAAAAAAAGATTGAAAATCACTATTTGATGTTTGTTTCCTAGTTCAGCCCTGCCTACATCAGCAAGCTGTATGCACAAGGACTTCAGAGGGTAGGAATTCTGATTGGTAAGTTCACATAAAATACTCATACTGCATTCCTATGTGTACTATTCATATGTGAATGTGGTACTGATTGGAAGTCCTACCCTCAGGGTGGAGCAGTCTTGTCCTGTAGTCTCCAGTTCAGCTGAGGGTCATTGCTTTGTTAGGCACCACTGGCAATAACTCCAATTTGTACATTTGTCACACAATCTAATACATCAGAATGAGCTGATTTTCTTTTCGGTGCACTAAAGGTGGACCCCATTGTGTCACAGCTGGAGTCATTTTGTGCCAAAATTTCCCCAGAGATGTACTGTTTTCTTCATTCTTATACAGAAGAATATATAATGCAAACTAACAGAAATGGAAGTAAAACAACAAAAAGCTACAGTGCTGTCGAACACTGCAGAAGTGACTGTGCATCAGAGATTGTTGAGAGGAGAGAGGAGACAATCAATGTAATAATCCAAGAGAGAATCATCATCATCATCATAGGCAGTCCCTCAGAATCAAGGAAGACTTGCTTCCACTCTTAGAACGAGTCCTTAGGTGGCGAACAGTCCAATATGAGAGCCACAGTCCCTGCCACAGGTTAGGCAGACAGTCGTTGAGGGTAAGGGAGGGTGGGACAGGTTCGCCACACGTTCTTTCCGCTGCCTGCACTTGTTTTCTGCATGCACTCGGTGATGAGACTCGAGGTGCTCAGCGCCCTCCCGGATGCACTTCCTCCACTTAGGGTAGTCTTTGGCCAGAGACTCACAGGTGTCGGTGAGGATGTTGCACTTTATCAGGGAGGCTTCGAGGGTGTCCTTGTAACATTTCCTCTGTCCACCTTTGGCTTGTTTGCCATGAAGGAGTTCCGAGTAGAGCACTTGCTTTGGGAGTCTCGTGTCTGGCATGTGGACAATGTGGGCTGCCCAGCGGAGCTGATCAAGCCACAAAAGGTGGAGTGTTAAATGGCCGTACTATGATTTTTATCCTGATTCTTCAATGCCAGCATAGCAACTGCAGTGAATAAAGCAAGCATCAATTCTAACCCTTCATTCAATATGGGATTCCCTGATACTAAATTGACCTTCACCAAAGAGGTCAAACAGTTGATTAAATCCGATATCTTTAGGCAATTCAGCGTGGAATGAATCTCAGGCTTTCATTAAAAATGTAACTTTAGTGATGTGGTGGTGAAATAGTGGCACAAGAATGCATCAGAATCTCGGCCTGCGAAAAATAGGGCGGCCAATGGCCATCTGGCTCATTCTCTTCTGTTCCAGGTTAACCTGGCGGGTAAGCCACACAGCTTCCCCACTCAGGCAGTCGGGTGCTGATGGAGTGATTGGGAGCCAACATTCATATGTAAAGAAGGACCCCACTGGCTTTGGGTGGCTGTCCTTGCTGCCTGCCTTGGAGTTTAAAATCAAGAGCAGGTAGCGGCATCCTGGCTGGCAAGTAACTCTTGGCTAGTTTGCACTGGGCAGATAGGCATACAGTCACCTGCTCTATATTGTACGATTATTTCTGAGCAAAGGGAAATTGTTTACAAGCAAAATAAATGGTTTCTTATCTTAGGGAGCATGATTAGAGAAATACCAAATTAAATTACACTGCATAGATTAAAAGCATCATTTTTACAAGATTACAGTATTTTAGTGAGTGTTCTCCATTAAATTGAAAAAATATATTAAGGAATCAAGCAGTTTAGATATGGAATGCATATGAAGTGTGTCTAATCTGTATGCTTCCAACTGGGCAGCCTTATTTACTCTTTCCTGCTCCCCCTTCCATCTCATGCATTAGAAGTGATTTGCCATCTCAACAAACCTTCACCTTTTCTCATGTGGTGGTGGAGGATACCTCAGGCATGTCATTAAAATTAAGCAACTCATGAAGCTTCTCATCAATCATTTTTTTAAATCTAGCTTTCAAAAGCAAATGAAGTCGAGAAATTACCTGGAGAATAAAGCAAATCCAGAGCTAATCCTTAGAGGCATACTGTGTCATAAAGATAAGTATCAGTGCCAACATCAATCTTTTCAAGTCAGGCCGATAACAGAAAAACAAAAATAAATTACACAAATTACATTATGTGGAACTGAGTATAGTGAGAATTCCTTTCACTATGGATGGTAGATGGACCAGGAATCAAATCCATTTAGACTCTTCTCTTCAAATATAAAAAAATCCTGTCCCTTTTATCAAGTTAATTGGTTATATTAAACTAAAACATAACTCTTCGATGGAGTCGCTGTTGGACAAGGATCAATGCAATGCAATAAAATAAGAATAATGTAGATTATACTCGATATAATCTCTCGAATCCACAATCTTCTTTGATGTACCAAAGTCTACAAGCCCTACCTGGTGCAATGCTGTTATGCTAAATTCCCTTTCCTCCCTTCACAACAAGGCAGTCAGAGTTTTTTCCCCCTTCTTTATTGAATGATGCACTGTTCCCATCCCCTTGCTGAGTTCATTTCACTACCTAGCTGAAGCACTTTTCCTACTCTTCCTGTCATGTATGTACATTCTGTTTGTAGCCACCAGATGGCATAATTGTTGGAGGCCACTCAGCAGCATGCACATGCTGCTCAGGTATAAAAGCCAGCCATTTTGAGAGTCAAGCATTTTGGGCCTCAATAAAGCAGAGCCAAGATTGTACCTTGCTTAGTTAAACAGTACTCAGTTTGAACCTTTATTGCATACATAACATTTGGCGATGAGAATACAAGAACCTTTGTTTGCAAAATGAGCATGATTGGATTTTGGGCAGACTTTGTGAGCCGTTTGAACCAATACTTCGTGGCCAACAAAATGAAGGGGGCAGACGATGCAGATCGGCGCCATGCCATGTTCCTCACTGTGTGCGGTTCAAAGATCTACGGATTCAACAGAGAAAATGTACGAGGAGTTGTGTACATTGGTATGGGAGCACCTCAAGCCAGATGATGGCAACATCATCTCGAGATACAGGTTTTATACACATGTTCGATCGGAGGGCCAGAGCGCGGTGGAATTCGTTGCCAAACTGAGATGTCTAGCGGAACCATGCAAGTCGGGACGGTATTGGCAGACATACTGCAGGACTTTTGTTATCGGTATCAATGACGAGTTGATCCTGTGCTAACTTCTGGCAGTGGAGGAGTTGGGTTTAAAAAGAGCCATCCAGATCGCTCAATCATGTATGACGACGGACAGTTGTCTCAAGCAAATAGCGGTGAAGAACCGAACCTCGGAAAGTATTGTAAATGTGATTGATTCGGCGTCTTGGCAGGGCCTATCCGGCTGTGTTTGCGAAACCTGTGGCTGCCCAAAGTCCGGCAACGAGAATGTGTCCAACTTCTCCGTGTTGGCATTGTGGGGGAAATCATCGGCACCAGCAGTGCTGATTTAAGCAATATAGTTGCAATGGCTGTCTGAGAGTGGGGCATCTCCAGCGCAAGTGTCCGCAGATGAGCAAGGGAGCTGCGACACACCATGTAGAGGATGAGAGTCAGACTAGCGCGGATCCGAATACGCAATCCGAGTTGCCAGAGGAGGAAGTGTTTGGACTCCTTCATAACCAAGAGTAAACCAATTTTGATTAATGTGAACTTTAATGGGATACCAGTATCGATGGAACTGGACACGGGGGCGAGTCAAACGATCATGAACGAGAGGGCATTTAATAAGCTGTGGGATACTAAGACTGTAAGGCCCAGGCTGCACACGTACACCAAAGAACTGATAAAGGTGATTGGCAGTGCACAAATTAACATGTCATATAACGGTGCGATTCACGAGTTACCGCTGTGGATTATTCCATGCAATGGGCTAACGCTGCTTGGCAGGAGCTGGTTGGAGAAAATCAGATGCAACTAGAAAGACATAAAGGCATTGTCATCGGAGGAAGATACATGTGCCCAAGTATTGAGCAAGTTCCCCTCGCTGTTCGAACTGAGTATCGGCAACTTCACGGGAGCCAAGATTCAGATCCACGTGGACTCAGGTGCAAGACCCATCCATCATAAAGCTTGGGCATATGATGAGGGAGAAGGTCGAAATTGAACTGGACAGACTCCAGCGTGAAGGGATCATATCACCGGTCGAATTTAATGAATGGGCCAACCCCATTGTTCCTGTGCTGAAAAGTGATGGCACAGTCCGAATCTGTGGAGACTACAAGGCTATGATCAACAGGATTTCGAAACAAGATCAGTACCCGTTACTGAAGGCTGATGACTTGTTTGTGACGCTAGCTGGAGGGAAGTCGTTCACAAAACTGGACTTGACATCGGCCTATATGACATATGAGTTGGTCGAGACGTCGAAGAGACTTACGTGCATTAACACGCACAAAGGACTGTTTATTTACCACAAGTGCCCTCTCGGAATTCGCTCGGCTGCAGCAATATTCCAGAGGAATATGGAAAGTCTACTGAAGTCCGTTCCCGGAACCGTCATGTTCCAAGATGATATCCTGATCACCGGCCGTGACTCCAATGAACATCTGAACAACCTGGAAGAGGTTCTACTGCATTTGGATAGAGTGGGACTCAGACTGAAATGCTCGAAGTGTGTCTTCATGGCACCGGAGGTCGAATTCCTCGCGAGGAAAATCGCCGCAGTTGGCATCAGACCTACTGACGTGAAAACCAAGGCCATCAAGAATGCACCCAAGCCACAGAATGTGACAGAGCTGCATTCGCTCCTGGGTCTACTCAACTACTTTGGTAACTTCCTACCTAATTTGAGCACCTTACTTGAACCACTGGACATGCTATTGAGAAAAGGCGACAACTGGGTGTGGGGTGCATCGCAAAACAGAGCTTTCGAAAAAGCCACCAACCTGCTTTGCTCGAACAAGCTGCTGGTACATTATGACCCATATAAACATTTAGTTTTGGCCTGTGATGCATCGCCATATGGAATCGGTTGCGTACTCCAACAAGCCAATGAGTCGGGGAAACTTCAACCTGTCGCGTATGCTACAAAAAGTTTGTCTAAAGCGGAAAAAGCCTACAGCATGGTAGAAAAAGAGGCTTTAGAGTGTGTGTACAGTGTTAAAAAGATGCATCAATACCTGTTCGGTCTGAGGTTCGAATTGAGACTGATTACAAGCCGCTCATTTCATTGCTTTCCGAGAGCAAAGGTATCAATACCAACGCTTCATCCCACATCCAAAGGTGGGCGCGGAAATTATCTGCCTAGGATTATGTCATTCGCCACAGACCTGGCACAGAGAATTGAGCCAGTTACCGTTACCCACACCGAGGTGGAAATGCCACAACTGGCGGATCTAATGTTAATCATGGATGCTTTTGAGAGTGAAGGAACCCCTGTCATGGCTCAACAAGTTAAGACCTGGACCAGCCAGGACCCGATGTTATCTGTGGTAAAGGGTTGCATCCTCAAAGGGGATTGGTCTGCCGTACCTAAGCAAATGTCCGAGCAGGCCAAACCATACATTCGTCACAAGGACGAACTGTCTATTCAAGCAGATTGCATATTCGCATTGTACTGCCCAAAAAAGGGAGAGAGAAGTTCGTGTATGAGTTACACAGCACACATTCTGGTATAGTGATGTTGAAAGCCATTGCCAGGTCCCATGTATGGTGGCTAGGAATTAATTCTGAGCTGGAAGCATGTGTGCATCAGTGCAACACTTGCATGCAGCTCAGCAAAGCACGAGCGGAATCGCCACTGAGTCTGTGGTTGTGGCCATCCAAACCTTGATCCAGGATCCATGTAGATTTTGCAGGTCCCTTCCTAGGCAAGATGTTTTTAGTGGTGGTGGATGCTTATTCGAAGTGGATAGAATGCATAATCATGTCATCCAGCATGTCCATGGCAACCATAGAGAATCTCAATGTCATGTTCGCGACACATGGTCTGCCTGACATAGTGGTGAGCGACAATGAGTCGTACTTCACCAGTCAGGAGTTTCAGGAGTTTGTGAAACTTAATGGCATAAAACATGTAAGGTCAGCACCGTTCAAGCCTGCATCCAATGGGCAAGCAGAACATGCAGGACAAGTTATCAAGTAAAGCATGAGAGTAACTCAAGGGTCACCGCTTGTCCTGCATACTGCTTAGTTACAGGACAAGACCCCACATATTCACACGGATCTCGCCTGCTGAACTCATGATGAAAAGAGGTCTTAAGACCAAGCTATCTCTGGTACACCCAGATTTAAATAATCATGTTGAATACAGAAGACAAAATCAACAAGGATACCACGATTGTGCAACTGTGTCACGCGATATTTCTGTTAATGATCCTGTATATGTGTTGAACTATGGTCAGGGTCCCAAATGGATCGTTGGTATGGTCATGGCCAAGGAAAGGAACAGAATATTCATTATTAAGCTCAAGAATGGGCAAACTTGCAGGAAACACATGGATCAGAAAAAGCTGAGGCACACAGATGAGCCAGAACAGTCGGACGAAGAAACCATCGACGACCAACCAACCTACCAGCAGTCTTCAGAGGACTCAAGGGTCATCAGTGAACCTGGAATTTCCATCACGGACCTGTTCAATAAAAATGGACTTGCAATTCCTGACATGGCCACTGCCACTCCCAACAAGTCAGTCATCCACCCATCAGCCACAACAGACCCCGCACAATCACCCAAGGCTAGAATCGAACTGAGACGGTCAACCCAGGAGTGCAAAGCACCGGACCGTCTCAACCTGTGAAAGACTGTGATAAAATTTCAGAGGGGGGGTATTGTCATGTATGTACATTCTGTTTGTAGCCACCAGATGGCGTCAGTGTTGGAAGCTACTGAGCAGCATGCACATGGTGCCGCTCAGGTATAAAAGGCCAGCCATTTTGAGAGTCAGGCACTTTGGGCCTAAATAAAGCAGAGCCAAGGTTGTATCTTGCTTAGTTAAACAGTACTCAGTTTGAACCTTTATTGCATATATAACACTTCTCCCACCCTCCCAGTGAGGTGGCCTCCCACAAGCTCTACCCCTTCTCCATTCTCCCCAGCCCTCTACCCATCACTCAACCTGTCCTCCTTATCCTTCAATACAATATTTCAAAATCAATGTGACCTGTAATTTCCACAAGTTATTTACAAGTTTAAAGGGGTCTCAACATTGATCATAAGATAGTTGACCTCCTATTTGTTGCTGAACTTATATTGTTGGAATACAAATGTACAGGTACTTAAACGCTTGTTTGAAATTCCCCTCTCTATTTTAAAGAGGTTAGTGACTCTGCTAAATCTGTGAAAAGAGAAATTCCAGATGAACAGGTCAAGTGCTTTAAAGTAAAATTCTATGGGGTCATTTCAAGGCAAAGCAACTTCCTTACCTTGGCTCCAGCATGGATCTCAGTGAGCAGTATGCAATGCTGGGAACCCAGGTTGCATAAAACGACCTAGCCTTGTAAGCACAGCAAACATATACCAACAACTTGCATTTATATTGCGTTTTGAAGTAGTAAAACATCCCAAGGCAATTCGCAGGAGCGTCATCAAAAAAAAATTGATGCTGAGCCACACAAATATAACGTAAGAAATACGAGCAGGAATAGGCCATTTGACCCTTCGAGCCTGCTCTGCCATTCTGTAAGATCATGGACTCAGCTGCACTTCCCTGCTCACTCCCCATAATCCTTTAGTTCCTTATCGCTTAAAAATTTGTCTATCTCCACCTTAAATATATTCAATGACCCAGCCTCCACAGCTCTCTGGGCCAGAGAATTCCACAGATTTACAACCCTCTGAGAAGAAATTCCTCCTCATCTCAGTTTTAAATGGGCGACACCTTATTCTGAAACTATGCCCTTAGTTCTAGATTCCCCCATGAGTGGAAACATCCTCTCTGCATCTATCTTGTCAAGCCCACTCAATGGCCCAGAAATTCCTCTGGGGACAATTGCCTTCTCGCTGGATATTTTTTACCAATTTACCTGGTGGTCTAGGAGGCATCCTGATTTCCGATGGGGAGGCCTTCTCCTCCCGCGCTGCAAAGCACGCTCCCGTGCAGAGGGTCCCCATGCAAACGATGCAGTCATGTGTGACTGCTCAGCCAATCAGGTAAATATTTCACAGATTCCCATTACTAGCACTGAGGCTTGCGTATCTATGAGTTCTCAGTGCTATTAATGGGAACAAAAGCAATCATACAAAATAATAAAAAGTAACAAACAGACCACACATATTTAAAATTAATTGAAATTAAAGTTATTATGTCTTATAAAAATAAAATATTTTCCCAATTTTTAAAAGTTTTTTAAATTATGGTTAAAAATAAACTTACCGTAGTGGGGAGAGTTTTTAAGAATAAAATGTGTTTTTATAACTATTTTAAAATGCTTTTGTGTATTTTTAAACACTTGCGCCTGTAAAAGTAGGTTATACGCCTGATGTTTCAGGTGCAAGATTTTTGAGGACATTTGCTGGGCAAGATATCTGTAAATATCAGAAATCTTGCCCTGCAACTGTCCTCGCTCCTGATCTGCCGATGATCTGCCAAGCTAGAAACTTGACAGATCAGAAAAGCCGGTTTTCAGTGCATGCGCTAGAAACTTCGTACAGACCTGGGAAATCGGAATTCCAGCACCATTATCTTATATGTTTCAATAAGATCACCTCTCATTCTTCTGAACTCCAATGAGCATAGGCCCAACCTGCTCAACCTTTCTTCATAAGTCAATCCCCTCATCTCAGGAATCAACCTAGTGAACCTACTCTGAACTGCCTCCAAGTATATCCCTCCTTAAATAAGAAGACCAAAACTGCACGCAGTACTCTAGGTGTGGCCTCACCAATACCATATACAGTTGTAGCAGGACTTCTCTGCTTTTATACTCTATCCCCTTTGCAATAAAGGCCAATATTCTATTTGCCTTCCTGATTACTTGCTGTACCTGCATACTAACTTTTTGTGCTTTATGCACAAGGACCACCAGGTCTCACTGTACTGCAGCATATTGTAATTTCTCTCCATTTAAATAATAATTTGCTTTTTTATTTATTTTTCTGCCAAAGTGGATAATGTCACACTTTCCCACATTATATTCCATCTGCCAATTTTTTGCCCACTCACTTAGCCTGTCTATGTCCCTTTGCAGATTTTTTGTGTCCTCCTCACAACTTGCTTTCCCACCCATTATTGTATCATCAACAAACTTGGCTACATTACACTCAGTCCCTTCATCCAAATCATTAATATAAATTGTAAAAAATTGTGGCCCCAGGTGATATTAGGACAGAGGTAGGTTTCAAGGAGCATTTTAAAGGAGTACAGAGAGGTAGAGAGGTGGATAGGTTTAGGGAGGGAATTCCAGAGCTTAGGGCCTAGGTAGCTGAAGACACAGCCACCAAAGGTGGAGCGATTGAAATCGCGGATGCGCAAAAGACCAGAATTGGAGGGTTGAAAGGCTGGAGAAGGTTACCGAGATAAGATGGGGTGAGGCTATGGAGGGATTTGAAAACAAGGATAAGAATTCTAAATTTGAGGCATTGCCAGACCAGGAGCCAATGTAGATCAGCGAGCACAGAGGTGATGGGTGAATGGGACTTAGTGTGAGTTAAGATACGGGCAGCAGAATTTTGGATGAGCTCAAGTTTATGGAGAGTGAAAGATGGGAGGCTGGTCAGGAGAGTGTTGGAAAAGTCAAGTCTAGAGGTAACAAAGAATTGATATTTTTCATCAGCAGATAAGCTGAGGCAGGGCCGGAGGCAGGCAATGTTACAAAGGTAAAAGTAGGTGGTCTTGGTAATAGAGTGGTTCTATGGTCAAAAATTCAATTTGGTGTCAAATACGACTAAGTTTGTGAACGGTTTGGTTCAGCCTCAGACAGTTGCCAGCAAGAGGGATGGAGTTGGTGGCTCGGGAATGGAGTTTATGGCGGGGACCGAAGACAATGGGGAGAAATTGTCCACATTTGCGCCTCGTGTTAGCGCCACTGGGGACAATAACGGGTGCTAAGTGCTTACCAGCCAGGCGAGATTACCGATGCCTGCAAACTTCCATGGCGGGACTGCCTCGATCCCTTGCACCCTGGAGATCATGACGTCATCCGATGCGCAGTGCTGTGTTATCGCCCCGAATATAAAATTTGCTTCCGCTCCCTGCAGCATCACTGAGTGTCAACAGCAGCTGCTGCAGGAGGTGTTGTCACATTGGCTGGCCGCTTGGGGACCACTAATTAAAGACAGTGGTGGTCAGGTCGGCCAAAATCTAACAATGTCCACAGCGTGCTGGACTTTGATTTTTTTTGAGCCCGCGATTGATCAACCCTCCATTCTCTTCGAGTACTTGGAGCCACAATGCACGCTCGCAAGTGCGGTTGCCGACCATACACAGCCTTAGGTTTCAATGACCGCAGCATTGGCGCACCCCTTTAAGGAAGTAAAGGAGCCTGTAAAACTGGCAGCGCTGCACGGAACATTGCACAGCACTCTGCCAATACCGCTCCCTCACTCCCTTTAGTGCTCTAAGGGAACTGGTAGCATTTGATTTAGCGCTCCATTTCCCTCTTGGAACGCAAAAGCAGAAGTTCCCATCAGAATCAATTGTGTACTGCCCGGCAATACTTTTGCGCTCCCGCAAAAGTTATCATACCAAATGGGGCTCCAGCAATTTCTAGTCCAATCGCTTTGGTAAAAGGGGTCAGAAAGTCTAGTAAGAAGGAGGAACTGAGGGAAGTCCTTGTTAGTCGGGAAATTGTGTTGGGGAAATTGATGGGATTGAAGGCTGATAAATCCCCAGGGCCTGATGGTCTGCATCCCAGAGTAATTAAGGAGGTGGCCTTGGAAATAGCAGATGCATTGACAGTCATTTTCCAACATTCCATAGACTCTGGATCAGTTCCTATGGATGGAGGGTAGCCAATGTAACCCCACTTTTTAAAAAAGGAGGAAGAGAGAAAACAGAGAATTATAGACTGGTCAGCCTGACATCGGTAGTGGGTAAAATGATGGAATCAATTATTAAGGATGTCATAGCAGCACATTTGGAAAGAGGTGACATGATAGGTCCAAGTCAGCATGGATTTGTGAAAGGGAAATCATGCTTGACAAATCTTCTGGAATTTTTTGAGGATGTTTCCAGTAGAGTGGACAAGGGAGAACCAGTTGATGTGGTGTATTTGGATTTTCAGAAGGCTTTCGACAAGGTCCCACACAAGAGATTAATGTGCAAAGTTAAAGCATATGGGATTGGGGGTAGTGTGCTGACATGGATTGAGAACTGGTTGTCAGACAGGAAGCAAAGAGTAGGAGTAAATGGGTACTTTTCAGAATGGCAGGCAGTGACTAGTGGGGTACTGCAAGGTTCTGTGCTGGGGCCCCAATTGTTTACATTGTACATTAATGATTTAGACGAGGGGATTAAATATAGTATCTCCAAATTTGCGGATGACACGAAGTTGGGTGGCAGTGTGAGCTGCGAGGAGGATGCTATGAGGCTGCAGAGTGACTTGGATAGGTTAGGTAAGTGGGCAAATGCATGGCCGATGAAGTATAATGTGGATAAATGTGAGGTTATCCACTTTGGTTGTAAAAACAGAGAGACAGACAATTATCTGAATGGTGACAGATTAGGAAAAGGGGAGGTGCAACGAGACCTGGGTGTCATGGTACATCAGTCATTGAAGGTTGGCATGCAGCTACAGCAGGCGGTTAAGGCGGCAAATGGCATGTTGGCCTTCATAGCAAGGGGATTTGCGTACAGGGGCAGGGATGTGTTACTACAGTTATACAGGGCCTTGGTGAGGCCACACCTGGAGAAGTGTGTACAGTTTTGGTCTCCTAACTAGAGTAAGGACATTCTTCCTATTGAGGGAGTGCAGCTAAGGTTCACCAGACTGATTCCCGGGATGGCAGGACTGACATCTCAAGAAAGACTGGATCAACTGGGCTTGTATTCACTGGAGTTCAGAAGAATGAGAGGGGATCTCATAGAAACGTTTAAAATTCTGACGGGTTTAGACAGGTTAGATCCAGGAAGAATGTTCCCAATGTTGGGGAAGTCCAGAACCAGGGGTCACAGTCTAAGGATAAGGGGTAAGCCATTTAGGACCGAGATGAGGAGAAACTTCTTCACCCAGAGTGGTGAACCTGTGGAATTCTCTATCACAGAAAGTTGTTGAGGCCAATTCACTAAATATATTCAAAAAGGAGTTAGATGTCGTCCTTACTACTAGGGGGATCAAGGAGTATGGCGAGAAAGCAGGAATGGGGTACTGAAGTTGCATGTTCAACCATGAACTCATTGAATGGCGGTGCAGGCTCGAAGGGCCGAATGGCCTACTCCTGCACCTAATTTCTATGTTTCTATGTTTCCCAATATTAAATTGGAGGAAATTTCTGCCTATACAGTATTGGATGTTGGATAAGCAGTGTGACAAACTAGAGACAGTGGAGGGATCGAGAAAGGTGGTGGGTAAAGTCGAGCTGGGCACCGTCTGTGTGCATGTGAAACCTGACATTGTGATTTTGGATGATGTCACTGAGGGGCAGTAAGTCGATGAAAAATAGGAGGGGAGTGCTAGTCATAACTTAGCCACGTCCTAGCGAGTTATAAAACCATTTATAATGAAACTCAAATTGTAAAAGCATGTTTCTTTCATATGAATATACCAAAAAAGGTTATTTTAGAGCCTCATCACTGAATATTCTTTCAAATAAATGCTTGTACTAGTAGATTGCATAATTTATAACTATGTCTGTGAGTTAAGAATTTAGTGTTATGTAATTAGGTGCATGTTAAAAGTTGGCTGCGAGGGTAGATTTGACAGAAGGAAACTCACCATGAATTGGTTGTGGGGGTTCATAAAAATGATTGGATAGAAATTCTGTGGGGCCCACTGACTTCGATCCTGAAAATGCATTCCTCACAGGGCAAAGCTCTGCATTGAAAATTAATAATGTCTACCCTGCAAGATCAAATATTTTTAGAATGGAGATGGTGTTAAATTGTACACAGGGTGTGCAATTTTCTAGTCACGTTAAGTGAAGGAAATCTGTTATCACCACGATTTAGCAGACATGGTACAATCAGGCTTCAGTTCGTATCCTGCAATTTGATTGCAGACTTCTGCTGGCCATCTGTGTCCACCACGACACCCACCACTGGCAGTAAATGTATGACCAAAATAGAATAAAACTGGCTCCCCATTCTACAACTGAAGACGAAGTAAAGATGCCTTCTGGTCAAATCACTATCTGGGCTCCAAAATACAGTGTGAAGTATCGGGTGTCTGTAGGTGCCCATGAAATTATACCTCAGGAAGGAATCAGTACAGAGAGGAAAGGAGAGGAGAGAGAATGAAAGATCAACTGCAAAAGTCATTATAGTTCAATCAAATTTAGTGCATTATCTAATTCACTGCTTTTAAGAATAGACTATTAGCATTCATTTGGGTTTTTGTTGCATGACTTGGTAATTAATGGATGATTTATGGGGCTGACTATAGAGCAAGAGGTTCATCATCGGTTGTTGGTGCATTGGAGCTGAAAGTAAAAATTCATTTAAATTGCTGAATGAATCAAGCTCACCAGTTGGTGGGATTTGTTCTCAAGTTGCCTGCACCACCTTATAAGAAAGTATGGCCCAGAAATTCGGGTCATTTTCGCCTCCCGTTGGCGCTAACAGCGTACAAACGGCTTTATGCCCCGCATGGTACCGCTAACGACTCCCGCTAAATTCAGCAGGAGTTTAGCGGTAACCTGTAGCGCCCCGTTCCGCTCTGCTGGCGATGCTGACATCATCACCATGCGCAGTGCCCCGGATCCTGGATTGGGTATTGTCCCCTGAAGCTGCGCTGGGCGATGTCAGTGACGTGAGACGGACAGCAGGCCGCTTGCGGGCGAAACTTAAAGGAGAGGTGTGCTGCAGGGAAAATAACCCTCCGGTTTTTTTCTGTGCCCCGTGCCGCTTAGAACTTGCATTCAATTTCCCGCTCCTGATCCAGTTTCGTCACGGGGTCCTGCCCACGATCGCTCAGCCCGGTACTCTTGCTCGAGTGCCGGGCTGTCGGCACGGCACCCCCGCTCCCTGGTGGTCCAGGTAGGACCCTTTTTTTGCTGCAGACTATGCAGCTTGGGCCCATCCCTTTAATTAAGGCAAGAGCCTTCCTACAGGGCAGCGCTATACGGCCCAGTGCTGTGGTCCGCTCCCAAAGCCTCCGCCGCCCCAGAAAGGACGTGGAGTGCTTTATTTTGTGCTCCACTTCCTTTTGGGGGAAATAACCTCAATTTCTCATGAATGGCAAGAATTCTGCACCTGGCGCAAAGTCTCGTGCCTCTGGAGTCTTCCCGCCCCAAATGGGTGGTACCCAATTTTTCCTCATATGTCTCTTAGTGATCCATTATGTTTTGGTTTTCAGAAGCTTTATGATATCACTTTTGCACATTTTAGTTTACAGAAAGCAAGGCAGTGTGATGAGCATTTCTGAGCACAGTGTCAGCAGGGTTGCCATGGTTATGTCGCTCATTCTCACGGCTCGTAATTTAGAGAAAGCAGTGTTTCATACATGGCAGATACTACTTTGCTCAATCGTATCGCACTGGTCAGTGAAATATTTAAGAGTCAGCCTCATAGGGTAGGACTGGAGTGTCACAAAGGCCAGAGTGGGCAAGCTCCCTTCCGTGAATGAACTTGTTGGATTTTTATTGACAATCCAGTTGATTTCAAGGAACTTTTCTGGTACCAGTCCACAAATGACTGTTGAATTCGATTGCAAAACTCACCGGGATGGGATTTGAACTCACAACCTTCGAGTTGGTACTGCAGAACCATAATAATACCCTATCATTCCTGGACGAGTTTCCAAGCTTTTCCATCCATTTAACTTATAGGGAGCAGCGAAAGCCAAAGCACCTGAATCTTTAGCACAGCATGAAGATTGTTCTGAAAATTCTGAACTGCATTCAAACCCACCCACATCACAAGCAGTCCAAAATTCTGATAGAAGAGCTCATTGGTGAAAATCTCCATTCAGTTACTGCAGTTGGCTTTCCGGATAAAAAGTGATAGCTTGCTTTTTTGAACTACTTAATTCTGTAAAAATAAAATATTCATGGAAGAAACGGGCAAAGTATATCCTGAATTTATGGGTCTCGCAGCAGAGTTTGAAGTTCACATTTGTAATGGACATATCTCTGCAATCTGGACAAATTATTTCTGGAACAGCAAGGAATGGTGAAGTTGCGACTTTGTATAAGTTTAAGTGTATCTGCCTGTATGAACAAGCTGAAGCTGTTCCAGACACTGCTGCAGAGAGGTAAGCTGATGTACTTTGTGAGAATGGTAATATGGCAGAAGATCCACAGAGCTACAATTCTTCTCATGGGTCTTCAAGATAACTTTGTTCAACAATCTAAAGGTTTGGAGCTGAAGAAGCTTCGAGTTAGACTTCTGATCGACCAACTCAATACTGGGGCAGATTGCTGGTTGCCGATAAAGCAATTGCTGGAAATGATTGAACTGAAGATGGCAGATCAGAGCCTATTTTTAAAAAGAGGATGTGCTTGAATTGTGAAGGGTCGTGCAATAAGAGAAGCATGCAGACATCAAGTAAACTGCCCTTTGTCTGATTTCTACCTTCAGTTCCAGTTATGTGTATGAATCTCTTATCTACTCTTCAGAATGTAAAATCAAAGAACAAATTTTTCTGACTGACATATTTCAAAATTACTCAGTTGATGCACTATTGAGTACAAACCAGATTTCAAAATAATTGTAGGAAGTATTTCAATATTCTCATTGGCTCCTCCACCTAACTGTAGCTTGTGCAATGCAAATGGATTTTTATTGTAGTTACAGTAATGCTATTAAGCTATTTGTATCATTACTAGTACAATAATGATGTTGCATTATTTAATTCTTATTGTTGCAGGGACCCACGCTATAATATAAAAGTGCCTCAAGTATTTACTGCTCTTTAGTCGGCACAATTTTTTTTCAGCTCTTGAAATGTTGACTACCTCTGAATTATATATACAAAAAAAATCAGCTTTAGTATACTTTGTCACAGAGCTGCAGCATCAGTCGTTCATCTGACACCCTGCAGTACATTCAAACTCAGAGACCAGAGCAACACTACGACCTGCAAAATAATGATTAAACCCCAGCCACTGGAGCTTTCACACCTCATACTTTAATGCATCATGGAGGCAGATTGCCTCTGTGAATACCTCACATTTTAGTTCTCTCAGTACAAAAGATAAAATGATGTCTGAAATTTAATCAAGATTCATGCTAAAAGGCTTTAAATATTAAGCAGTTTGCAGGAGTACAATGTGAATTGTTCTCTTGGAAATAGCTTCCTTAAATGCTACTTCCCTGCTTTGAAAAGCAAAGTCGGCTCATTGCTCTGAACAGAAAATGCAGCAAAGATCCTGAGTAAAAAGGTTATTCAAACTTAAATGCACTGCATCTAATCATCCAAGTGTTTATGTTAAACTGAGCATAATGAAGCAATGAACACCGTTAATGCATCTAGATTGCAAAGCTACTTCAGAAAGTGCTTATTTCTGCAAGGCAGTTTCGAAAGCATCATGCATGTGCGAGGGCATTTGTTTCAAAGTCATTTTTTGCCCATAAGCCACGTTAGCTAGGGAAGATACAAGGCAGGCCAGCTGGATCCAAAATGTAGCCAGTTCCTCTGGCAAGTGTTTATTTTGGCTCAGAAATTCCAGCCTCCTGGGTCTGCACGGAATGTGTATGGACCCGGGAAGGCATCGCAAAAGGCAGTTTTCAGCGCACAGTGCGCATGCGCTGAAAACCGGCTTTTCCGATCGGTCAAGCTGGAGCTTGACAGATCCAACGCATCGCCACATCCAGGACTTTCGCATGGGCAAGATCGCGGTATTTACCCATATCTTGCTCAGCGGATGTCCTGAAAACTCTTGCGCCTGATAAAAGCAGGCGCATAGCCTACTTTTACAGGTGTAAGAGTTTTAAAATACACAAAAACATAAAATAAAATTTAAAAAAACACATTTTATTGTTAAAAACCCTCCCCACTACGGTAAGTTTATTTTAAACCATAATTTAAAAACTTTTAAAAATTGGAACAATATATATTTTTTTATAATACAGGGTACATAAATAACTAATTTAAATTAATAAAAATATGTGGTGTATTTTTTCAATTTTTTTATTAGTGTTTTGATGTTTGGAGGGGGTTTCTCAATCATAATAATGGGAACTCCAACTTACGGAGTTTCCATTATTATAAATGAGTATATACTTTACCTGGATTGGCTGCCCAGAGCCATGTGACTGCAGCTTCAGCTCTACGGACCTCCCAACGTGCACGCGCACCGACGCGCAGTCAGTGGAGGCCTCAGGACTGGGATCTCTCCTGGGCGCAGCAGGTTCAGGTAAGTGCACATCTTTTTTTACTTTTTTACCCGATCGCCCGCGGGAAGCAGTCGACCAGGATTTCTAAGCCGTTGTCACTGGAGATGCTGGCTAATGCCACATCTCTGTGTGATACACAGAGCCCACAGCAACAGAGCTATTTGTTTACTGTGGTGCTTTTCTTTTGTTGCCGATGTATTAGATAAATGAGAGAATATAAATATTTACCGCTGTTGCCTGTCTGATGGAAGAGATTTGACTTCCCATCCCAAGGAAGGAAGCTTGGAAAATGTTCTGCTTCATTTGATATAAATTTAAAATTTATTATTAATGTGCTTTCAGGCTGAAAATCAGTTTTAGCTGAAGTCTGTTAAAGAACATGCATTTCTATAGCACCTTTCACAGCCTCAGGACATCTCAAAGTACTTTACAGCCAACAAAATACTTTTGAAGTGCAATCTCTGTTGTAATGTAGGAAATGCAGCAGACAATTTGTGCACAGCAAGGTCCCACAAACAGCGACGAGATAATGACCAGATAATCTGATTTAGTAATGTTGACTTTTATTGTAAATTATCTTTGATGGATTCACTGTCATCAACCATTGGGCATTACTGTGGTACATTTTCAAATGACATTGTTGGCTCAAGGGCCAAGTGCACAAGGATGGGCACTCCCACAGATAGCAAGTAGCAACTCAAACTTCTGTGGGACAAGCCTGCTGAGGAATTTGCATTGCTTTCTGCAGAACTCCAACAGAATAGTAAACTAATATGTAAGTAAACAAACTCAATTTTTACACCTTATGTATGTTTCTAAGACTACATATTTCTAAGAAACCAGTATTTAACTTCTTGCAAAAAAATAGACTTAGCAGAAATAATATTCAGTTACTTCATGGAGAATATTAGGAATAAATCCTTCTAAATACAATATTTCCTTCAGGAAACACAAACATCATAGAAGCAGCTTGATCATTTCCAGCACTTTCTCTCTGAAGGGGAGAGCTACAACAAACATCCTGGGTTCCTACCCTGTTTGCAATTGTAAGTAGCAATAACTAAATGGATTTATTAGAATAGCTCCACTTCACCACAGTGTGCCACTTACCACCTAACTACTAACACTAATGAAGTGAGCAATTTGTATAAATTGGATTGTAATCAGTGCACTAACATTGCCGGGTTAGTCAAGAGTTCACCTCTTGGGACAGGTTATTTGTTGCACACAGGACAAATCATTCTTCCTGTTCCTTATTGATCCTCAGTGATTGGGCAGGAAAGCAACTTTGAAAAAAATGAAATATACATGTTTCATTGGAGAGTAGGGATTAGATAATAGAGCAGATAAATTAAGCAAACTATTGCATCAATTTAAAAAAAAATTGTTCTTCAAGGTGAGGGATACTAGTGTGGGAATGGAACTCATTGGCAACTGATGTTAGCTTCAAGAATTCCCAAGTCAGGTATAGCACAGCGAGTTTAAAAGTAAAGCCCGCTCTATGCCTCAATTATTTGCATCAGCCACTGATATTGTTAATTAGTGCAGAATTAGAAACAGTTTGTTTTAAATTCGTTCTGGGATGTGGGCACGGCTGGCAAGGCCATGCGTTTATTGCCCATCCCTAATTGCCCTTGAGCAGGTGGTGGTGAGCCGCCTTCTTGAACCGCTGCAATCCTTGTGATGAAGGTATTCCCACAGTGCTGTTAGGGAGGGAGTTCCAGGATTTTGACCCAGCAACAATGAGGGAATGGCAATATATTTCCAAGTCAGGATGGTGTGTAACTTGGAGGGGAACGTGGAGGTGATGGTGTCCCCATGCACTTGCTGTCCTTGTCCTTCTAGGTGGTAGAGGTTGTGGGTTTGAGAGGTACTGCCGCAGAAGCCTTGGTGAGTTGCTGAAGTGCATCTTATAGATTGTACACAGCAGCCATGGTACACCGGTGGTGCAGTGAATGAATGTTGAAGGTGGTGGATGGGGTGCCAATCAAGCAGGCTGCTTTGGCCTGGATGGTTTCGAGCTTCTCGAGGGGCTAGATGGCCTACTCCTGTTCCTAATTCTTATGTTCTTATGTTCTTATTAATGTTGGGGAAGTCCAGAACCAGGGGTCACAGTCTAAGGATAGAGGGTAAGCCATTTTGGACCGAGATGAGGAGAAAT
This sequence comes from Pristiophorus japonicus, assembly GCF_044704955.1. Classification (NCBI taxonomy): domain Eukaryota; kingdom Metazoa; phylum Chordata; class Chondrichthyes; family Pristiophoridae; genus Pristiophorus; species Pristiophorus japonicus. Next base: position 152,780,879 of record NC_091988.1, on the reverse strand, counting down.
TTCTTCACCCAGAGAGTGGTGAACCTGTGGAATTCTCTACCACAGAAAGTTGTTGAGGCCAATTCACTAAATATATTCAAAAAGGAGTTAGATGTAGTCCTTACTACTAGGGGGATCAAGGGGTATGGCGAGAAAGCAGGAATGGGGTACTGAAGTTGCATGTTCAGCCATGAACCCATTGAATGGCGGTGCAGGCTCGAAGGGCCGAATGGCCTACTCCTGCACCTATTTTCTATGTTTCTATGTTTCTTGAGTGTTATTGGAGCTGCACTCATCCAGGCAAGTAGATTTTTCCATTACACTCTTGACTTGTGCCTTGCAAATGGTGGAAAGGATTTGAGGAGTCAGACGGTGAGACATTCACCACAGGATACCCAGCTTCTGACCTCCACTTGTTGCCATTCGGTTTATGTGGCTGGTCCAGTTAAGTTTTTGGTCAATTGGTCAGATTGGATTTGTCCTGCCTTTTGTGGACAAGACATACCTGGGCAGTTTTCCACATTGTCGGATAAATGCCAGTGTTGTAGCTGTATGTAACAGCTTGGCTAGAGGCATGGCTAGTTCTGGAGCTTAAGTCTTCAGCACGGCAGCCGGGATGTTGTCGGGGCCCATAGCCTTTGCTGTATCTAGTGTGCTCAGCCGCTTCCTGATATCACGTGGAGTGAATCGAATTGGCTGAAGACTGGTTTTGTGATGGTGGAGATCTCCACTCGGCACTTCAGGCTGAAGAAGGTTGCAAACACTTCAGCCTTGTCTTTTGCACTCACATGCTGGGCTCCACCCTTATTGAGGATGGGGATATTCATGGAGCCTCCTCTTCCCGTTAGTTGTTTAATTGTCTACCACCATTCACGACTGGATGTGGCAGGACTGCAGAGCTTGGATCTGATTGTTTGATTGTGGGATCGCTTTGCTCGGTTTATAGCATGCTGCTTCTGCTATTTAGCATGCATGTAGTCCTGTGTTGCAGCTTCCCCAGGTTGCTACCTCATTTTTAGGTACACTTGGTGCTGCTCCTGGCATGCGCTTCTGCACTCCTCATTGAACCAGGGTTGGTCCCCTGACTTGATGGTAATGGTACACATATCGCAATGTGGGCTTGCCCGTGCTGGCTCTGAGATATCTACACTCCTCCAATTCTGGACTCTTGCACATCCCCGATTTTAATCATCCTTTCAGCTGCCTAGGCCCTAATTCTGGAATTCCCTCCCTAAACCTCTCTACCTCTTTACCTCTTTTTCCTCCTTTAAGACGCTACCTGTTTATCATCTTGCTTGGCTTGGTGTCAAATTTTGTTTGATAATGCTCCTGTGACGTTTTATGCCATTAAAGGCGCTATATAAATGCAAGTCATTATTTTTGTACCCCCACCCAGTGTTTCGCCCATTGCACCACCTAGTGATTTACCCACTGTACCACTCAATATTTAACCCATTGTGCAACCCAATATCTAACCCAATGTACCACCCAGTGTTTCACCATTTAAACATAAACAGTTAAATCTAACCCTAGTTTAAAGATGGTTTAAAGTTGAACTGCAGTGGATCACAAAGAACAGCAATCAATGAAATGGCCCATTGGATATGATGTACATACATTCAATTGCACTCGATTAAACAGATCTTGGGCCTTAATTGCTGTAACAGGGCATCTGACATTAGTTATACTTGCCCTTGCACTTTTTAGGTTTTTAATTTTCTTTTGCATGGCAAGTTGCTGAAAGTGCGAGCTGATAATGTCGCAGCGAGGGAAACAGGGCAACTGGGACCTGAGTGAACAAGGAAAGCAACTGTGTATCTCCTTTACCAATCCAATTGAAGCATTGTGAAATTAACAGTGCAAGGATAGAGAAGGAAGTGTACATTAGAATGGATGAATTCAATATCACATCAGGTACAGAAAGAGAAATAGGGAGGAAAAGAAAGATTGGTTTGAGAGAGAAAAGAGACAGAAAAGAAAAGTAAAAACAATGACATTTTTAAAATCTCCAACAGTTAAAAGCTGAAGAAATGAGACTCCATACATATAATGGTTGATTTTCAGTGCCCGAGGGGTTGTTTGGCAGAAATTAACACTCATCACATCGTTAAAAGGTTACTTATACTGAAATGGACAAGCCTTAACTTTCTGTGGAGAGTTTAGTTTGTATCTATCGCACAAATACAGCAACTTCACGCTATTCAATGCATTTCGATGGGGAGGCTATCAACGAGATGGGGTTTTTGCAAAGCTAACGCCGCAAATCAGACAGAAAAGTTTAGATATTTGAGTTAAACCACGCATCTACCCCTCGCCTGAAGTTGCTGTACTAATTGCACATCAATAATTAACAGTGAGCGCCATTAGCCTCATCAGTATTTTGACGGCAAAATCTGGGCCCATGAGTATCTACGCTTCTCCAACCCCTTCTTATTGTGTTTCAGTCTTGTTGAAGTTCTCACTTATCTTCTAGCTAACAATTCTCAAGATGGGTATACACACAAAACAGTAACTAGTCTCGTATTTTTCAAGAAACACAAATTGACAGATCTGCTGTACATTTCTAGCATTTTCTATTTTTACATCAAGGCCACAACTGTTACTACTTTATGATCTCTTCAACAGCTAAATACACATGATATTCAATGAGCAATACATACTACTTGATTTTAAAATGTATCATTTTGGACAGAACTAGATTGGCGGAAGTATTTTGGAAAGCCATTTGTCGGAACACTTTGCTGCTATTGAAAGAAAACTGAAGCTGTCAACTGTGTGAAGAATAGGCAAGGAGGAGCCCATTGCCATAATAATGATGATGGAGGACGATGGAAGCAATCATCAATACAAAGGAGGGAAGATACTGCTCTGCGAAGGAACTGGAACAGCAACAGAATTCAATAAATCTGGTCTTTTGTGGGCCAGCCAAACAAATAAAAATGACTGTGAAAGCTGTTGGATTGTCATAAAAAGCCAGCAGGTTCAGGAAGGGGAGCCTGTCAGCTGTACTTGGTCAGGCCTGCATGTGACTCCAGTTGATTATTTATGCCCTCAGGGTAACTAGGGTTCCTTGGCAGCATTGTCTACATCCCAAGGTCAAATAAAGAGTCACCACTACAAAGAGTAAACGCTACAGATTTGTCAAGGTAGTGCGTTCAGTAGGCGTAGTTTCCTTTTTGTTTTGAGATGTTATTGTATAGGTTTAGTCACTTAAATAGTTTAAAGATTTTTAAGTTTATATTTGAGCTCTTTGAGGAGAGAGGGGGGACAGACGGGGTGGTGTGTGATTGAGGTGGGATGTGTTGGGGGGGAGGGGGTGACGTGGGGGGGAGGGAGGGGGTGACGTGGAGGGGAGCAAGGGGGTGACGTGGAGGGGGAGGGAGGGGGTGACGTGGAGGGGAGGGAGGGAGGGGGTGACGTGGTGGACTGATGTGGCGGGAGGGGGTGACGTGGGGGGGAGGGAGGGGGTGACGTGGGGGGGGAGGGAGGGGATGACGTGGGGGGGGAGGGAGGGAGTGATGTGGGGGGGAGGGAGGGGGTGACGTGGAGGGAGGGAGGGAGGGGGCGACGTGGCGGACTGATGTGGCGGGAGGGGGTGACGTGGTGGGGTAGGGGTTGACGTGGGGGGTGATGTAGCGGGGGGAGGTGGTGAGTTGGGGGGAAGGAAGTGATGTGGGGGGGTGATGTGGGGAGGAGGGGCTGACGTGAAGGGAGGGATTGAAGTGGGGGGGGAGGGGGTGACATGGGTGGGGAGGGGTGACGTGGGGGGGAGGGGTTGACATGGGTGGGGAGGGGGTGATGTGGGGGGAGGGGGTGATGTAGGTGGGGAGGGGCTGATGTGGGGGGGAGGGAGGGGGTGACATGGGAGATGCGCGAGAATGTGGGAGATGGGGGGGTGGGGTGTGGGAGAGGGGGGGTAGTGGGTGTGGGAGATGAGGGCGTGGGGTGTGGGAGAGGGGAGTGTGGGATGTTGCAGGTGGGGGGCTGGGGTGTTGCAGATGGGGGTGTGGGGTGTGGGGGGGCGCGATGTGGTGCGTGGGGGGTAGGGTGAGGTGTGAGGTGAGGTGTGTGTGGGGTATGAGTATGTTGGGTATGCAAAATGTGGGTGTCCTTCACTATCCATAGACTACAGGTTTGTGTTCCAAGAGTATCAGCCATTGAAATTTGCCAGCTTCAATCATGATGTATTTCTTCAGCCTTCAGCCAGACCACTAGCTGGAGAAACTCCTGACAGAAAATGGATCCATTTGAGAGAAAACTGATGTTAAATCATCTTGCACTATTACAAGTGGTCTCCTAATTGGCCAGCAGTAGTGCAGTCCTGATCGTGGTCATGGACACATTTATAAGTCAGAAAGCCTTTTCAATGAGGATGCTCGACTGTCATTTTGGGAAAAATTTAGAAAATGGAGTGGATTTAATTAAAGAATGGTTGTTTTAAATTTAACTTAACTTTGAGATGATGGATATAAATTTAATAAAAATTCTGGTGTCCTACAAGCCATGATAAAAAGCTGCAGAATATCCATTTTGACTCAAAACATTCATAGCAGCTTGTCATATTTACAATTGTGAAGTTATCAGAACAGCAGAAAATAATATGTGCAATCTTTCAAAATTAAAAGCATTGAAGAATTCCAGTTACAATGTCTTCATTCTTTGAGAAAGGTACAGTTTGCCCAGGAGCACGGCTAGATTGGCCATGTCCCCAGTGACTAAATTCCTAAGGTCTTATCACTCCATATGTTTAATGTCAGCGCAAAAATAAATACAGTGAGTTTATTACTTCAGTCAATCCCACTCTCACGAGGAATATCTCTGCCTTAAGCACTAAAGTTAACACTAGATTCCTTCTCCGGATTTGTATTCTCAACATCAGCTCAACACCATGCATAGCTGTCTTTATATTTACTGACCATTGCAGACCATAGAAAAAGTATACCTAGCAGAGTGTAACATCATTAAAGTAATCAAATATGTGCACGAGGACACTGGAGTCCAATTTCGTACCTAACTATTCCTTATGCAAGAACAGTTCCTCCAAAGGCTGTAGAACAATAGCGCTTTAATGCACTGTGCCACTGAGCTGTAAAATGCAGGGTCACATCCAGAGCTGGATTAAGAATTCTAGTGGCCGCGGGCAACAATAGTATTTGGACCTCCTGCTTATCCGCAGAACCCAACCAAAATCCATTAAAATACAAACATATGGTAAAATGCATGAAGTGAAATAGGCTCATAAAACGTTTACATGCTACAGTGATAATAAAGCAAATCATATCAACATACTACGCTTAAATGAAACAAATCCAGTGATTGTATGCAGCATTTCTGCATTAAGGCGTGTTTTACCGGGAGCCTAATACTTGGCTGGGGAACCTGAGCACAGGCCCTTAATCTGCTTGCTTGATTTCAAAATTCTCATCCATGTTGTCAAATCCCTCCATGGCTATCTCTGTATTCCCTTCCATCCCCACAACCAGCCCCCCACTACCACCTGCACTCCTCTAATTCTGTCTTCTTGAGCATCCCTGATTATAATCACTCAACCATTGATGGTTTTGTCTTCTGTTGCCTAGACCCCAAGCTCTGGAATTCCCTCCCTAAACCTCTCTGCCTCCCTACCTCTCTTTCCACCTTTAAGATGCTCCTTAATACCTACATCTTTGACCACACTTTTGGTCATCTACCTTAATTGCTCCTTAGGTGGGTCGGTGTCACAATTTTTGTCTTATAACACCTGTGAAACGCCATGGAATGTTTTACTACATGAAAGGTGCCAAATTGTTGTTGTTGTCATCACACCTGTGACACCCACCCAACAATAGTCTTCAAATGCAGTGCCGCTGAAATTACTGAAACCAAGAGAAATGATCTGTCAGAGAATAGTACTTCAGACAGTCTCTTTGGAACTTACATGTTATAAAAGCTCACAAAATGATAGGAATTGAATTAGTTCGGACCATTTCTTCAGACAAATGCTGTACTAGGTTTCTATTTCGGGTCAAGACTCGGGTCTTGCCATCAGTAGTTCACTTTGTTGCATTATCTAAAGGACTGAGCAGAGAACTAATCAACACAAATGCAGTCTGCACCTTGGATGAACAACCAGCTTTAAAACAAAGAAATCCACTCAATGCCATGGCATATTTTAGATGTAAATGCACATGCATAGAGCTCCACGAGCCTGCCATTACAATTTAATTTTAAGAATGATGGTACAGGGTAGCATGTTTTTTTCCCCCTAATATCAACATCCAAATTTAAGTTTAGGAACTCCCCACCCCTTCTGCAGTCAATACAACAATGGTCATTCAATTACTTATTGTTTAAGGGATCATGTTATGTGCAAATTGTTTATTGTTTGCATCTACATAATAGACGCTACAAAAAGTAATTAATTGTAAATGAAGTGCTTTGGGATATTTTACGGCAATACATAAATGCTGGGTTGTTCTGAGGATAACAAAAATTAGTCAGCATTCTGGCGTGGATCAGTGCCCTCTACCGAAGTGTGCTTTTGTAGTTTTATGCAAGGACAGGACTGTACTTAGCTGTGATGCAACTTGTGGTTAAATAGCCTGTCAAAATTCATTGCCAGGACTCGTGCATGAAAATGGCCACCTGGGCATGGTACAGGAGATCTAGCAGCACCCATGAAACTAAACCAAAGAATAAGTCAGCATCTTAGGTTGTGTCTGACTAGTCTAATTGAATTTTTGAGGAAGTCACTAGCATGGTGGATAGGAGAGTGTTCATCGATGCAGTTTCTATGAACTTCCAGAAGACATTTGATTAGGTTCTGCATAACAGAATTGAAGGTAACCTTCTGGCATGGGTTGGTAATTGATTTGGGGAAGGAAACAAAGAGTAAGGATAAAGGGAATGTTCTCTAATTGATGGCATGTGACAAGTGGTGTTCCCCAGGGATCTATACTCCGGCTTCAGATTCTCACCATATATAAATACCTTATTTTTAGAATATACATTATATATGACAGATATAGGAATAGAGCATTCTATATCCTAGTTTACATATGGAACTAAGTTAGGAGACACAGTAAGTTGTATAGATGCAAGTAGGAAAATAAAAGGGATACAGACAGACTAAGTGAGTGGCCAAAACCGTGACAGATGGAGTTCAATATGAGGTCATCCATTTTGGATCAGAGAAAGAAAAATCAGAATAACTTCTTAAAGATGAGAGCTGTGGAGGAGCAAGGGAATTGGATATCAATATCACTAAACGCGAGTGGTAATCAAAGAGGCTGAAGAAATGTTGCCCTTTATCGTAATGGGGTTGGAATACAAAAGTGAATAAATACAAAAATGTATTCAAATTAGGTTTGAAACTGCAATTTTAACATAAGTAAAGTTAAGTTTGTGCTAAATGACACAACAAAATGATAGGGTCCTGTAGCTTTAAGTTATTTGCTGGGGAAACTTGAAGACATATAGGGGGCGAAATTGCCCCTTCCATTAAGGCCTGTTAACACTGGAAGTCGGCGGCCATGCTGCGGAGTGTAATGGCCGCTGATTTCTCGTGTAATGGCCGCCATTATCAAAATCCCACTCCTGCAGTATCCAGGTGGTGACCCGCTCCCTACCTACCGCTCCGCTACTGCCGAACCATCATTAGTGTGTCATCAGAATGCGCACCACCGATGTTCCCCACCAACGGCGAAATTACGCTGAGAAAATCTTCCTCCCGCTGGGTGGTGCCAAATCCTGCTTTTTGGAGATGAGGCTGTGGCCTTCTAAAAGACAGTGCTGCTCCCATTAAAGGGGTGGATGCATTGCCGTTGCCGCCATATTTTTTTTTGTCGGTCGACTGGCATGTCCGCCCGACAATTATGCCCTCGGGTTTCGGCCCCCTCTTGTGTGCCAGGCCGTTGGTCTGGCCGAAACCCTCCCTGGTGGCCCAGTGGATGACTACGCTGCTGACTGACAGCGGCAACAACTCTGCACCCCCCTAACTTCCGCCCCTCAAGTGTGCCGCACTACCGTTCCCATTAGGAGCAACCACCGGTCCGCCGGAAAAAATCCAAAGATCGGAATTTCGCTCGAGGCCATCTCATCCATTGCAGCAGTGAAAACAATAGCATCCAGTTTCCAGCGGTGGGCAATTTTGGCCCCATAAGCTTACCACAGGTAAACCAGTGCTGGGAATGAGCTGGGATTCGAGCCAAACTGGTTTCAGGTGTGGGCCAGAGGATTGGAGGACTGCTCATGTGGTACCTTTTATGTCTTCAGATGCTCTAATAATGACTCCATGAGACAATGTGTTGTGCTGGAACTGTAGTGACCTTAGTCCATTTAATGTAATTCCAGAGTGAGGATCACACATGGTGGCCTGCCTTTTATACTAGGCCTGGCACACCTGTATAGGTAGCCTACAAGTCTCCCACTGCAGTGCCCTCTGGTGGCACACCTTGTAATGGTACAAGCAATAACCATGTAGGATACATGACAGTACCTTTGTTTATGAACGGAGAAAGGGATAGACCAAGTAATTACAGGCCTGTCAGCCGAACCTAAGTGGTGGGAAAATTATTGGAAAAAATCCTGAAGGACAGGATAAATCTTCACTTAGACAGACACAGTTCCCACCTCAAAAAATTCAATCATGACTAGTCAGCACGTATTTGTTAAGGGAAGGTCGTGTCTGACTGACTTGATTGACTTTTTCAAAGAGGTAACCAGAAGGGTCGATGAAGGCAAAGCGTATGATGTAGTGTATATAGATTTTAGCAAAGCTTTTGATAAGGTCCCACATGGCAGACTGGTCACAAAAGTAAAAGCCCATGGGATCCAGGGCAAAGTGACAAGTTGTATCCAAAATTGGCTCAGAGGCAGGAAGCAAAGGGTAACAGTTGATGGGTGTTTTTGCGACTGGAAGAATGTTTCCAGTGGGGTTCCGCAGGGCTCAATATTAGGTCCCTTGCTTTTTGTGATATACATCAATGATCTAGACTTGAATGTAGGGGGTATGATTAAGAAGTTTGCAGACTAAAACTGGCCGTGTGGTTGATAATGAAGAAGAAAGCTGCAGACTGCAGGAAGATATCAATCAATTGCTGAGGTGGGCAGAACAGTGGCAAATGGAATTTAATCTAGAGAAGTGTGAGGTAATGTATTTGGGGAGGGCTAACAAGGAAAGCGAATACACATCAAATGATAGGATACTGAGACATGTAGAGGAACAAAGGGACCTTGGATTGCATGTCCACAGATCCCTGAAAGTAGCAGGCCAGGTAGATAAGGTGGTTAAGAAGGCATATGGAATGCTTGCCTTTATTCGCTGAGGCACAGACTAAAAGAGCAGGGGGAGGTTATGCTTGAAGTGTATAAAACACTGGTTAGGCCACAGCTGGAGTACTGCGTGCAGTCTGGTCACCGCATTACAGGAAGGATGTGATTGCACTGGAGAGGGTACAGAGGAGATTTACGAGGATGTTGCTGGGAGTGGAGAATCTAAGCTATGAGGACGGATTAGATAGGCTGGATTTGTTTTCATTGGAACAGAGGAGGCTGAGGGGAGTCCTCATTGAGATGTATAAAATTATTAGGGGCCGAGATATAGTGGATAGAAATGGTATATTTCCCTTAGCAGACAACCAGGGGGCATAAATTTAAAGTAATTGGCAGAAGATTTAGAAGGGATTTGAGGGGAAATTTCTTCACTCGGAGGGTTGTGGGGGTCTGGAACTCACTTCCTAAAAGGGCGGTAGAGGCAGAAACCCTCACCACATTTAAAAAATACTTGGATGTGCACCTGAAGTGTCGTAACCTACAGGGCTATGGACCTACAGCTGGAAAGTGAGATTAGGCTGGATAGCCTCATGTTGGCCGGCATGGACATGATGGGCCGAAATGGCCTCCTTCCGTGCTGTAAACTTCTCTGAACTCTATGATTATATGAACACCAAAGCAAAACTGACCAGGCGGTTGATGAACTTTGAAGAGTTCCAACAAGATCGTAAGATCAGTACTCATTAACTGGTATTGGAACAACCCATCAAGTACACATTTAAACAAAATCCTTAAGAGATAAAGCAGATGATTTACATTCTTTTTACCAGAACCAGAGAGAGAGAAATTCTCCAACACAAATGCACATGTTCTTCATACACAGCTTTACAATTTTGTTACACATATCACACACAGGAACGTTTCACCCCATAAGGAGTTTCTATTTAGTCATTTAAATTAATAAAACTTTTTGTCTGCCACTTTTTACTTTCTTCGCTTCTTTCCTCTTTCCCTATCTAGTCTTCCATTTGTTTCTCATTGATGCAAGTCTTTCCTTTCTGCTCCTGTTTGCTTTCATGTTTTTATCTTTTCCCATATGTTTCCCTGACTTTTTAGTTCTTTGACTCTTTGATATTCTCATTAATTTACAGGAATTTCCATTTCATCCTTTTTCCTGGCCCGCTTTGTCTTTGACCTTCTAGTGCTGCTCGGTTTGTTGAATCAATGTGCAGAATTTGCTGACTCTGCCATCCTCCATCTCCCCACACTTGTCCTTTCTGTGTCCCTGTTGTCTCATAAGCTACCAACGTTATCATTTTCTTGTAAAAGCATGTTTAATTTAATTTTAAAATGGATGTAAAATAAGACATTATTTGCCTTCAGGTTTGGACAAAATTCCTTATTAACATCTTACAGGAGAGAGATAAAAGAGGCATTGTCAAGCATCAAGCACACCCCATTTTAATATACTTGCAGTTAGATTCAAATGATTTATTGACACTATGTGAACCCTCAGTGTACATCTGAGGAGAAGATGCATGGATATTCCCATGTCTTGGAAGTTCTCCTGTGGATAGCTCAACACCACATACTTTATATATAGCAAGGGGCACTATGGAAAGATAGCAAGTTGATTGCAAACCAAGTAAGCTTGTCATTAAGTGAACAATGATGTGTTGTTATGACTTCACTGTCCCTAGAAATTACTTTAGAGGAAGTAAAGTATAGGCTCAGTCCATCCCAATCTTTCCTCCCATTTGATTTTGATGGGAACATCAGCAGTGCCAGAGTTAAGGATTATGCTGTTAGCACCCATTATGTCATCAATAAGCTGTACATGGCATACTCTCTGCAGAATGACACAGACAAATAAGCTATTTGATTCCTACCATGACATTGATTGTCCAATCTGAATAGGTTGTAACGTTTATTCAACACTAAGCATAAACAAATCCCAGATCCATAACAATGACAACTGGCTAATCAATATTAAGATCATATTTTGCCACCCTAAGATATGTTTCTAAGACCACTCTTTACTTAAAATACAAGTTCTTTGAAATGATTAAGTAATAGCAATAAACAACAAGTCAGATCAGTTAATACATTTGCATTGTGCATAAAGAATTCTTGTACAGTTTCCCTTCCTCAGACAGCCATGTTGTTTGGGTTAGCATCCACAGCATAACCATTTTCATCAATGACCTTCACTCCATCAAGGTCAGAAATGTGGCTCGTCATTGATAATTCAACACTGTTAAGCTTCACTCACAGTTTCGCCGTTAAAGAAGCAGCCCATACCAGCTTACAGCAGGACCTGGACAACATCCAGGCTTGAAATCACAAATGGCAGGTAAAATTTGTGCCACAGAACTGCCAGACAATGGCCATTTCCAACAAGGAAAGGGCCAACTACATCCCTCTGTTTTTCAAAGTCACGACCATCAACATCCTGGGAGTGACCATTGGCAAGTCATATCATCACCATGGCTACAAGAGCAGAGCAGAGACTGGATATTCTGTAATAAATGGCTCACTTCAAGGCCCTTCAAAGTCTCTCCACTATATACAAGGCTGAATGTACAAAGTATACAGTGCAATACAAGTTATGACTGAATACTCACTACTCGCATGGATAGGTGCAGCTGCAACACTCGCGTTGCTCATTTTCCAGTACAGAGCAGTCAGCTCCAGACTCAATATCTATCACCAGCACACTGTCGCTATAGTATACACTATCTACTGGATGTACTGCAGCAACTCACCAAGTTTAATTCCCCTTCACTTCCCAGCAAGCGCCATCTGCCACCTGCCACCAGGAGGCTGAGAAGCAAGGTTATGGGAACACCATCTATGCCAAGTCCCCCTCCAAGTTACACATCATCAATCTCGACATATGCTTTTGATTGTTGTATTGTTGGGTCAATATGCAGTAATTCGCTATCTAACACCATCATGGGAGAACCATCACAAGGGTCATGTGGGAGGGGGGCTGGGGTTTGGGCTGTGGAGGAAGTTAAAGCAATAAATACAGGGAATGCATCCCTATCACACCGTGCACACCACATTTCTTATAGCGGCAGATATCCCTCCAGCCCCAATTGCCATGGAATATCATACCTCTCCCCAACCTTGCCTCCCCCCACCCCTCCCTGCCACACCCCACCTCGTCCTGCCCCAACCCTGATTGCTGGGACAATCCCAATGGGTCACTGGCTGTGGCTTCCTTCCATTATGTTTTTCTCTCACCAGCTGCCAGGCTGCCTATTTAGCTGGTTGCTGCAGGAAACGGATCTAAAACATGTGAATGAGGTTCTGCCATTAAGTTCGGCAGAACCTCCACATCCCCAGCCTTGCCCGCACCCTCCCCATACATATCAGGGCCAATATAGAAGAAGAGATCTTTAATGATAAATGGCATATTCATGATAGCGTGGAATTCTATGAGTTAGTTGAATTTTAAGCACACTTTTTCTGGCCTGAGGTACCCCAACGTCAAATGGGCTTGTTCACAAAATATGACAAATAGCCAAGAATATTATAAATATGAAGGCTAGTGGCAGTGATCAAGGTCCATACACAAGCCAACTAGTGTTCTTAAACAATGGTAAACACATGCTCCTGCTTCATCTTGGATATTTTAACAGGCACCAACAATTACTCCAAAATGACATTTTCCTTCAGTTGAAGCATATATTGCATTATTAGCAGGGGATACAAGGTTGAAATAATCCAACCCGAGCCCTGGAATTACAGTGTGAAACACTCTAATATGCTGGAGGAACAATGTATTAAAATAGTAAGCTTTGATGCAATATTACATAGGATTACATAGGATATGCAGCACAGAAACAGGCCATTCAGCCCAACCAGTCCATGCCTCCTCCCATCTTTCTTCATCTAAATTTATCAGCATAGCCCTCTATTTCCTTCTCCCTCATATGCTTGTCTAGCGTCCCCTTAAATACATCTATACTATTCGCTTCCTGTGGTAGCGAGTTCCACATTCTCACCACGCTTTGTGTAAAGAAGTTTCTTCTTAATTCCCCATTGGATTTCTTGGTGACTATCTTATATTGATGGCATCTAATTTATGATATATAAATGGATGTACAGCATCTTTATAATTTTCTTTTTACTTCCATGCTAATCTCAGTTTCTTCATTGATTTTCATTAATATTTATTATCTAGCTTGCTTCTGTATAGATTACCATAGCATCTAGGTAATTTCTAGATGAGAAAATTGTAAAATATGCACGTAGAGCATTCTGTATCTGGTCTTAATTTTAATCACCATTTTCTCAGTTTCCCTCCTACTCATTCATTTAATTAAATGAATGAATTAAAAAGAGCTATCAAAATTCTTATGCAAGCTACATAGATGGGATGAGCAGATATCCATTACAGCAGCATAGAACCCCAAAGTGTAAGTATATAACTCAATTATAATCTTAATCATCAGGATACATACTTTTCTTAATTGTTTGGATGGATATTTTACTATTTACAATCAAATTACATAGTTGTGCTTAGCACGATTGCCTGTAGAGTTGAGTACATTGTTCATTATTTTCCCTGCGTCTTATTTTGATATTATTTGCAGAATTGAGGATTTTATTTATCATCCAAGTCATTGATTTATATTAGCAATAGGCCCACTTCTAGACTACCCTATTTGTAACTTTTTTCTAGCGTGCATGGTTCCTATTTAACGCTATGCTCTGTTTCATATTTTAAACCAATTTCTATCCAGTGCCATACTTTACCTCCTATTCCAAGATGCATTAAATATATTAGAGCATTGATGTGAAACCTTGCAGAAACCTCTCTGAAAATCCAAGTACATAATATCAACTGCACTTTCCCTGTCCAATATATCAGTAATGACTTTGAAAAGCTCCAGTAAGTTAGTTAAACATGATCTCCCTTTCCTGAATCCTTGTTGGCTATCCTTTAAATGGCTTTGCTTTTCCGAAAGTTCACCACTAGTTCTTCCAATGCCGTTTGAAAACCTTTTCCTACAACAAATATTAAAATTACTAGGCTATAATTTGAAGGTATGTCTCTTGAACCAATGTTACCCACTTTCCAATCTCTGATTGAGCAAACTTACAAAAATGTCAATTGAAACTAAACTAATTTCAAACTCCATCTGCGTTAAGACTCGTGAGGGCAAGTTGTCCAGAACCACATTTTTTATTATGGCATACTGCCCGGCTTCTGTGCTGTCCCTAGAAAATTGAGATCTAATATACACAACCTTTGTTCTTTTTTCTGGGAAAAAACAGATATGAATTTTTTAATAACTTGTTCCCACATTCCAACTTCCTGTCACTGTAAAGTAGACCAGTGCCTTCTTTCACTTTTTGTTTGCTGCACATATATTTGAAAATATCCTTCACCTAAAAAAAAATCAACAAATTGATCGGTTTACACTAAATACAAATGTTTCCCTTTGTGTTAAACCCAGGATTTAAAACCATGAATAATTGCTGTAAAATTAAACACAGTTAAGCAAATGTTACTGCTAATGTGAAATGTTCCACTCAGTGGTAATTTGGTGGTAAAATGACAACAGTGCAATGTTCTGCCTGGCTAGTGTTCTAGCTGGGATCTAGGGTTCTGGCATAATAATGGAAAACATTGGGCATATTTGATTGTATTAAGAAATGTAGAGTTACAATAGGACATTCACATCAAATGTGTTGAAATATTTGTTTACTAGTAAGGCTCAAAAGGACGTTGGGTAGAATTTTATTAGCAGTTATTGTCCCCAGTAGAGATATAGTGCAACTTTGTGGAAAAACATTGATTCTCTAACTGGGTCAAAGTTGATTTATGAATAGTTAGATGGATATGTAATCCAACATATCCTGGAATGCCAAGAAACACTGGAATGCCAAGAAGTATGTTCATGGAGCTTACTGGTACTTAAAGGGGCCATTCCAACAATCTAGGACTACTGTTTAAAAAAACTAAAATTCAGAAATGGTACAAAATGGTTTCAGAAATGGTATAAATGATATTTCATTGGGAAAATCAATTCTGGCCAGGGCCATTATGCTTCCTGTACAACAAAATACAAAGTAGAGGGGAGGTGGTTACACTATCAAGATATTGTTTGGAGCAGAGCAGCATCAGGGTATGGTGATGGTAAAAAGAAAGCAAAATACCGTGGATGCTCAAAATCTGAAACAGAACCTGAAAATGCTGGAAATACTCAGCAGGTCAGGCAGCATCAGTAGAGAGAGAAAAAAAAAGTTTAACAGTCACGATTTTGCCTGTCGAGGTGGAAGCGAGACGGACTATGTCAGTAGTGGGGTCCAAACCCACTGCTGGCTCCACCCTACTCTGCTGAAGTGATTTTACATTAATTGGGCTTGCTCAGCCCACCCAGTGAGGTTCCTGGCCAATTAAAAGGAAGCGGGTCTGATGACGTCATTTGATGACGCATCATTGACCTGTTTCCTTCAAGGGACCATGCCAAAATTTAGTTTGACAGTTGTGCTGTCATTGTTCAACAGCAATGAGATGCTACAAACACTGACAAGCACTGCACAGAGCTTTCCCATGCCTCCCTCCATATGCTTAATGTGAGTTCTCAGGTGATTGAGGAGTCCAATGCAGAACCAACAGTCTCTGCCATAGGTGGGGCAGACAGTGGTTGAAAGAAAGGGTGGTCCGGCAACCTGGGTTGATGCAAGCTCCATCCACTGTCTATGCTTATGGAGGGAGTCACAGTACACAGGGAGGTTCTCTTCCCTTCCAATGGCCAACGCAGCCTGGTTGCACATTCATCATCATCATTATCATCATTATCATAGGCAGTTCCTCGGAGTTGAGGTTGACTTGCTTCCACTTTAAAAGTGAATTCTCAGGTGACTGAGGTGTCCAATGCGGGACTGACAATCTCTGCCATAGGTGGGGCAGACAGTGTTGAAAGAAAGGGTGGTCGGGGAGCCTGAGATGACGCACGCTCCATCCACTGTTTACGCTTGGTTTCTGCTTGCTCATTGCACAGGAGGACACAAACAGGGATGTTGTCAGGAAGACCACACTGCAGTGGCACAAACCTTTCAATGATCTAAGTAGAAATGTTACTACAAAGCCACGCTCAACTTCATCTTGCTATACCACTCATCACATCCCCATCACTCTGCCTTCCCTTCCCTACTCCTGCACATCCTTACTTCCATCAACCTACCTTGCATCTCCACCCATTCCTCTCACTCTCTCTATCTACATTATCACATCCCCATCTCACTAGCCACCCCTCACACTCACCCTCATCCAAGTGCAAGCATACCAACTAACAACACACAAGGGAAGGCACTTAGACAATGTTCATGTAAAGTTTGCATTAATATTGATACCTTTATTTTCAACACTTTGCCTTCTTGGACAGATTTGTGGGCACCTTTGGAAGTGGCTTAATAAGTTGCAGTGAATGGTGAGACAGAAGGGTCCCCTTCGCAATGTTGATGAATGTGAAAGGAATGGCTTAGGGATGCTTTATGGTGTTGGTGTGGGGTGGTGCTAACCTGGCCCATCATGTGGCAGCCAGTAATGTGGTCGGGTGCTGATGCCCTGTGTCCTGTGCAGCAGCAGTTGATTGCGGAGCAGGTTACTGTTGTTGTTGGTGCTGCTGGTGTGCCTGATGATGCTGGTGTTGGGGCTGATCATATCTGGATTTTGAGGACCAAGCTGAGATAATTTCAAAGGCATCGATGCCAATGTAATAGATGGCAGGTGAATTTGAGATGACAGAATGGTGAGAGGTTGATCCAATGACATGACACTGGATAGAGAGTTTGCTCCAAACACTTGCAACCCGCATAAATTTCAATGTGCCTTCTAAATGCAGTAAACAAGAGGTTTTGATCTTGGAAAGTGAACAGCTGTGAGATGGGACATTTGCAGCTGTCAGGTAAAGATATGAATTCATGTTGACATAATTCCTGATGTTCTTACCTGACGTGGTCCCGAGCAGCGGGAGCCTCGTGGAAAACCTGGAAAAATGGTAAGCTGAGCTCAAAATTGTTTAATAGTCTCTTAACAAGGTCTTAATCATCTAAGTTGCCTCCCCTGCCATTGCGTGTCGGATCTGTTCAGCGTCGACAAACCAGATCCCTGGTAAAGTAGCATGGAGGTGGGTTGGAAATTATTAAACATAATTTTTTAAATGTCCATTGTACACTATAGATCAGGAAAGACAGGTTGTTTATAACTTGACTAATATAACAATAACAAATATAACATTACTGTCCATAAGTATCTGTTTCTACATACATACATATATATATATATATATATATATAGTGTACCTTTAGTGCTTAAACTGGAAACTGGTACAACAGTATTATTAGACCATCCTGAAATATCTTAACATTTTCCTAGAGCTTACCCCAAATTCCATAGGTGCCTGGCATTTGAATCTGCCAGGCACATGTCTGATACAATAGATCAGTTCCTGGCCAGGCTAGTAATTGGAATGCTATGCAGAAAGAATCTCACTTTAGCAGCAAAACTTGGCACTGTCTGCATTGGCTTATGGCAAATCCACTGTTGAGCAACTGAAGAACAGGAATACAGAAAGGATGATAAGATTCAGCAGACGGTCCTTATCCTAATAATGTCCTATCTGATTATTTTCAAGCTGATATCATAAATGACCCGGGCTTGGGGCTTTACGCCTGTAATCCAGAAAAACAATAAAACTGGAATAGTCTCATTTTCATGGTTGGCTTAAATGCAAGCAAGTGAGCAGATTGCAGAATGGTATAACGTTATTCAGTGACCAGACTGTAATACCCACAGGAGCCATCAAGACATAAAGTGCCATTCCTCCATCAGTTCTATACTTATAAAAAAATTGGGTAGGGGGAAGGAAACATTTAAAATATTTGTGAGGGAATCTCTAACTTACACCACACAAAACACCAATCCAAACAGCGTCAGTAACATAGGGCCCAAATTTCCCCATGAGTTGCACCATTTTTTTTGGTGCAACTTGATTATTCCTGTGTATCTTTTTAGTTGCAAATATGGCGATTTAATTTGCACCAGTATAAGTGAGTTAGTTAGGTTTTTTCCCAAAAGGGGGCGTTCCCAGCCACTTACACCATTTCTGCCAATTTGGCCAAAAAAAGTTGTACTAAACTAACTTAGGGCAGCATATGTGTCCACTTTTGTCCACACAGAAAAACCTTAAAAGGGGGCGTTCCCAGCCACTTACACCATTTCTGCCAATCTGGCCAAAAAAGGTTGTACTAAACTAACTTAGGGCAGCATATGTGTCCACTTTTGTCCGCACAGAAAAACCTTACCTAGAGTTAAGGAATAGGTGCAAGTAACTACATTTAAAGCACCACAAAGCATCAAACAAAGCACAAAAAGTAATAAGCAATTAATTAACAAATAAAATATAAGGAACCCTGCCCCTAAAACACAAAGACCAAAGTAACAAGCAATCAATAAATAACAAATAAAAAAATAGAAGAAACGCTGCACCTAAAGCACCAAAATCAACCAGTAAATAACAAATAAAAAGAGAAGTCCTACCTTAGGGAACGCAGCGAGCCGCCGATGAGGGAGCCCATTCGGTCAGGGCTGGGGCATTGGGAAGGAGAGGCGTGGGAGGAGAGGAGGGGGGGTGGAGAGGAGAGGGGGGAGAGGAGGATGGGGGGGGGAGAGAGGAGGAGGGGAGGGAGAGAGGAGGAGGGGAGGGAGAGAGGAGGAGGGGAGGGAGAGAGGAGGAGGGGAGGGAGAGAGGGGGAAGGGGGGGTGGGGGAGAGGAGGCTGGTACGTGGAAATACCCTCTTGTGAAGTACGTCTAGACTGATGTCCCGCATGGCATCAAACACCCGCATGAATTCCCGGTTCATCGGGTGGAGAGTTACAAACCCAGACCCCCAGAAACTCTTCAGGAGTTTTACAATCAGGTCAGAGGCATCGCTACTGGTGGATTCAAGAACCATCACCACGGGCCCCTCCAGGCCAAAGTTCCATCTTGATTTTCTTAAAGTGTTTCTAATCTGTAAATCTCCTAATCCAAGGCTGAAAGGAATCAAATCATCTTTTTACATGAAGGGAAGAAAACAATCAGATGGACACAGCCTGCAGAGCACACTCTGGCCGCCAATGAAGGAGCCCATTCAGCTAGGGACGGCGTGCTTCGGGCCCCTCCCACACAGCCTGCAGAAACGTCTGCCAGGAGCTACTGCACATATGCGCAGACTCTAGCGCACATGTGCAGAGGTTCCAGCACTGGCTCCGCCCCCAATCCATTGGGCCACGCTGCACCACGACGGAGGAGAGGCTGGGGAGTGGCCAGAATATGGAGGTCTTTTTTCGGTGCACTTGGAGGCAGACAAAAGCGGCGCAACTCAAGTGAGGGCGACAGAAAAACAAGTTAGGGAAATTTAGGCCCATAGACAGGACAGTGGCAACATATGGAAGAGGAAAATTACTGTCAAGGTATAACTTGTGCTGACCTTACCAATTTTTGTTAAATACAAAAACTAATGTTTCTCCAGTTATATTCAGTATTTTTACAGTTAATTGAAATGGCATCCTAAGAAAGAAGAATATGGAAACTGATGTAACTTACTGTGTTATTTTGTTTTATATTTATCTGCTCTATATTGTGTTTAGTTAATTACATATTGGCTATGAAAAAAGATAATGGTCAGAATTTATTTCGAAAAAAATAATAAAAGACACCCTATCTTGATAATGATTTTTGCTGGGAAAAATAAAAGTTGCCATTTGGTTGTTTGGAAAATGTTATTTTAAATTTTGGTTGCATTGGAAAATTTTGGGTTTGGAAACCTTTTTAAAATGGATGATACTGGATAATTTGGAAATAATGCTGGGAAGTTTAGAAGCAATATAAAATGTCCTATTCTCTGATGAGAGACATCCGTTCTAGAGGTGGGGAGATCAAGATGAATTGCAAGCACTTGTCTCTCATTGGGAAAGGTTTTAAAAAAAAGAATTACGCGAAGACACGTAATGATATCAAACAATGTTTTGCTTCACGTTCTTACAAACTTCAAAGGAGTTAACCCTTTCCACTGACAGCTGTTTTTTTTTGGTTCACCAAACAACAGAATGAAATTTTAAAGATATTGGACATTATTAATTTAAGTTTCTTAATTGTAAGTGAATATTTTCCCACGTGTCAGAAGGAAAATAAAATGTAACAGATTATAAAGAATTTTTAAAAAATGTGTTAATGACTTGTGTTATGTATGCAACCTTAAGTAATCAGTACACTACCGCCACCAGAGGGCGTATCTGTTGGAGTCCCAAGGGATCCCAGCATCCCTTGGGAGCACTGTATATAAGCAGGTCTCCCATGCTGTACCAACACTCTGGAGTTATAATAAAGGAACTAAGGTCATACTTACTCACGTCTACTGTACTCAGTTACATTACCTTATTTGAGATATAACAACTGGCGATGAGGTAACGAACCACCATGCAAAAATGCAGAGAACTGTTGGCATCCTGGAGAAATTCTCAGAAGGGGACGATTGGGAGGCCTTCGTGGAGCGACTCGACCAATACTTCGTGGTCATCGAGCTGGAAGGGAGTGCGGACACTGCTAAACGAAGGGTGATCCTCCTCACCGTCTGCGGGGCAACAACCTATGGCCTCATGAAGAATCTTCTTACTCCGGTGAAACCAACAGCCAAATCTTATGAAGAACGGTATACGTTGGTCCGGGAGCACCTAAGTGCGAAGGAGAGCATTCTGATGGCAAGGTATCGATTTTACACATGTCAACGGTCTGAAGGCCAGGAAGTGGTGAGCAACGTCACCAAATTCAGGCAACTTGTGGGACATTGCGAATTCGTTGGATTCCTTGAACAAATGCTGAGAAACTTTTTTGTGCTTGGCATTGGCCACGAGATTATCATTCGCAAACTACTGACTGTTGAAACACCGAACCTGAGCAAAGTCATAACGATAGCCCAGGCATTTATGTTCACCAGCGATAACACCAAACAGATTTCACAGCATAAAGACGTTTCGGCAAGTACTCTACATAAAGTCACGTCGTTTTCAGGCAGGAATGCATATGGCAGAACATACACGCCTGCAGCTGCACGACCTCAGATGACCTAGAGTCCGCCATCAAGCGTTAATGCGAGGCAATTGACACCTTGTTGGCACTGCGGAGGTGATCATCGAGTCCATCAATGTTGCTTTCAAACACTGCGCATGCAAAGGCTGTGGAACAATGAGAAACCTCCAGTGAGTGTGCAGACGAGCTCCAAACCCTGCAAACCATCACGTTGCAGAGGAGGACCGATCCATGGCAGATCAAACTGAACTAGAGACTCAAACCGAGGAGGCAGAAGTATACGGGGTACACACCTTCCCCACGAAATGTCCACCCATCATGTTAAAAGTCGAACTGAATGGAATTCTAGTATCCATGGAACTGGACACTTGTGCGAATCAGTCTATCATGAGCAAAAAGGCCTTGCAACAAGGCACACAGGCCCAAGCTGAGCCCTATTCCTACCAAGTTAAGAATTGGCAGTGCAGCAGTAAAAGTCTCCTACGGATTGTACCAGGAGATGGCCCCACTTGGTTCAGCAGAAGCTGGCTGTGAAAAATCCACTGGAACTGGGATGACATCCGAGCGTTTTCGTCCGTCGACAAGTGCCCAAGTTCTGAGCAAGTTCTCATCGATGTTTGAGTCAGGCATTGGAAGTTTCTAAGGGGCGAAGGTGCAGATCCACTTGGTTCCCGGTACATGACCCATCCACCACAAAGCATGGGTGGTGCCATATATGATGCGAGAGAAAGTGGAGATCGAGCTGGACAGGCTGCAACGAAAAGGCATCATCGCGCCGGTGGAGTTCAACGAGTGGGCCAGTCCACACAGTCAGAATTTGTGGGGACTAAAAAATAACGATGAATCGTTTTTCGCTGCAGGACCAGTACCCGCTACGCAAGGCAGACGACCTATTTGCGACCCTGGCAGGAGGAAAGGCGTTCACCAAGTTGGACCTGACCTCGGCCTACATGACGCAGAAGCTGGCGGAATCCTCGAAAGATCTCACCTGCATCAACACACACAAAGGTCTGTTCATCTACAATAGATGCCTGTTTTGGATTCGATCAGCCACAGCTATTTTTCAAAGAAACATGGAGAATCTGCTAAAGTCGGTTCTGCACACCGTGATTATCCAGGACGACATATTGATCACAGGTCGGGACACCATCGAACACTTGAAGAACCTGGAAGAGGTTCTAAGTCGGCTAGATCATGTGGGACTCAGGTTGAAACGTTCGATGTGTGTTTTCCTGGCGCTCGAGGATGAGTTCTTAGGGAGAAGAATCACGGCAGACGGCATCAGACCCACCGAAGCCAAGACGGAGGCCATCAAGAACGCGCCGAGACCACAGAATGTGATGGAGCTGCGGTCGTTCCCGGGACTCCTCAATTATTTTGGTAATTTCCTACCCTGGTTAATCACCTTGCTAGAAGCTCTACATGTATTGCTATGCAAGAGAGATGACTGGGTATGGGGGATATCACAAGAGGCTGCTTTGAGATAGCCAGAAATCTGTTATATTCCAACAAACTGCTTGTTTAGTATGACCCATATAAGTGTTTAGTGCTAGCTTGCGATGCGCCTTTGTACGGGGTCAGGTGTGTGTTACAACAAGCAACCGAATCGGGAACATTGCAACCGGTCGCTTATGCATCCGGGAGTTTGTCCGAGGCCTACAGCATGATTGAAAAAGAAGCTCTTGTGTGTGTTTATGGGGTAAAAAAAATGCACCAGTATCTGCTTGGGCTTAAGTTCGAGTTAGAAACTGACCATAAGCCGCTCATATCACTATTCTCAGAGAGCAAAGGTATTAATACCAATGCCTCTGCTCGCATCCAAAGATGGGCGCTCACGCTCTCTGCATATAACTATATAATCCACCACAGACCAGGCACAGAGAACTGCGCTGATGCTCTCAGTCGGCTACCATTGCCCACCACCGGGGTGGAAATGGCACAGCATGCAGATTTGCTTTTGGTGATTTGAAAATGAAAAGTCAGCCATTACGGCCCGCCAGGATCCTTTACTGTCCCTTGTTAAAAAACTGTGTCCTCCATGGGAACTGGTCCAGCGTCCTAGCGAAAATGCGTGAAGAGATCAAGCTGTTCCAGCGGCACAAAGACGCAATGTCCTTACAGGCGGACTGTCTTTTGTGGGGCAATCGCGTGGTTTTGCCTAAGAAGGGCAGGGAAAAGTTCATACACGATGTACACAGTCTCCATCCAGGCATAGTAATGATGAAAGCTATAGCCAGATCCCATGTGTGGTGGTCCGACATCGACTCAGATTTGGAATCTTACATGCGCCAATGCAACACTTGCTCTCAGCTGAGCAATGCACCCAGGGAGGCACTGCTAAGTTTGTGGTCATGGCCCTCCAAACCGTGGTCTAGGATTCGCTGGCCCATTTCTCGGCAAAATGTTTTTGGTTGTTGTAGATGCTTATTCAAAATGGATTGAGTCTGTAATAATGTCTGTAAGTACATCCACTGCTACCATCGAAAGCCTACAAGCCATGCTTGCCATGCACAGCCTGCCTGATGTCCTTGTCGGCGACAATGGGCCGTGCTTCACCAGTGCTGAATTCAAGGAATTCATGACCCGCAATGGGATCAAGCACGTCACATCTGCCCTGTTCAAGCCCGCATCCAAAGGCCAGGCAGAACAGGCAGTCCTAACCATCAAGCAAAGCTTGAAACATGTGTCGGAAGGCTCCCTGCAGACTCACCTGTCCCAAGTTCTGCCCAACTACCGCACAAGACCCCACTCGCTCACCGGGGTTCCCCCAGCCGAGCTGCTCATGAAAAAGGCGCTCAAAATAAGGCTCTCTCTCATCCACCCTGATTTCTATGATCACGTCGAGTGCAGGCGGCAGCACAAAGCATGTACCATGATCGTGCAAATTTGTCACGTGATATTGAAGTCAATGACCCTGTATTTATACTCAACTATGGACATGGTCCCAAATGGCTTGCTGGCACTGTCATAGCCAAAGAAGGGAGTAGGGTGTTTCAGATCAAACTCGCAAATAGACTAACTTGCAGAAAGCATTTGGACCAAACCAAACTGTGATTCACAGGCAGCCACGAGCAACCTGAAGTGGACACCACCAACTTCGACCCTCCGACACACACACGTGGCAACTGACATCACGGTTGACCACAAAGCTGAACTCATCATCCCCAGCAGCCCAGCAAGGCCAGCTGTGCAGCAGTCCAGTGAAGAACCAACCAACTCACCTGCACCTGCATTTCTACCGAGAGGATCGACTATGGAGCGAAAGGCGCCAGATCGTCTCACCCTGTAATTAATTGTATTATTGACTTTGGGAGGGGGTGATGTTGTGTATGCAATGCTATGTAACCAGTACACTGCCGCCACCAGAGGGCGTATCTGTTGGAATCCCAAGAGATCCCAACATCCCTTGGGAGCACTTTATATAAGCAAGCCTCCCATGCTGAACCAACACTCGAGTTAGAATAAAGGAACTAAGGTCACACTTACTCACATCTACAGTACTCAGTTACATAACCTTATTTGAGATATAACAACTTGGACCAAGTTAGAATGTATGATCTATGTTTTCTATCTTTAATATTAAATAATTTTGGGCAGTGAAGCTCTCCAGGTATCAGAAATGAGATATGATGGTAATTAATGGGATGTGTAAAATGGAGAGAGGAAGTGAATGAGGGTATGAGATAGAAACAGGATAATTTAATTTTCCTAAAATTCTCGTGAAAGTCAGCTAAGTGTAGTTAAGAATAGTAAACCGATAGCTTTCTCTTGGAGACATTTGTGTCCTTGCTTATGTACCTTTTCAAAAAACTGCATTGATAGCCTGGCCACTACCCAAGATATTGGGAACATGCAGTGTGTCATGTATGTAACACCACTGTATTACTGTATACACTCAACCTAGATGCACACCTTGACCACAAGGGGTGAACTTGTGGGAGACACTCCTTACCTGGTTACACAGGTATAAGAAGGGAGGTTCCTCGCAGGGTCATTGTCTTTGGAGTCCTGTGAATAAAGAGAGCAGGTCACAGAGTGACCTTGTCCCCAAAATGTGCCTCGTGTGGTTTCATGCTGTACAGTAAGGATTTTACATTGGCGACGAGAAAAGGGAATTCACGACCCACGAGAATGGCCACCGGTAGCACAGATGAATAGTACTGTGTTGAGGAAGACTGGGACGATTTTGTCGAGAGGCTTCAGCAAAGCTTTGTTACGAAAGAATGGCTGGGGGACGCAGCGGCCGACAAGCGAAGAGCTCATCATTTGACCAGCTGCGGAGCAAAGACTTACGCACTCATGAAGGACTGACTGGCACCCGAAAAGCCAATGGACAAAACCTTTGAAGAATTTACCAAATTGATCGGGGAGCACCTCAAACCGGCGAGTAGCATACACATGGCCCGACACAGATTCTACACCCACCGATGTCGTGAAGGACAGAGCATACCGGACTTCGTAGCGGACCTCCGGCGTTTGGCCTGCCTCTGTAAATTCACAGACGCCTGCAGGGGAGACATGCTAAAGGACTTCTTTATCGAGGGCATCGGTCATGCAGGAATTTTCCGCAAATTAATTGAGACCAAGGATTTGACCTTGGAAGCGGCGGCGTTGATGGCTCAAACTTTCATGGCGGGGGAGGAAGAGAGGAAACTAATATACGCGCGCAATTCTGCCTTTAACGTGGCGATGGATCAGGGAGTCAACATCATCAATGCGACTTAGAGCCCCGCAGGAGGCAGGGGCAGTCCGACATTCCCCAGGAAGCAATATA
Source organism: Pristiophorus japonicus (assembly GCF_044704955.1). Taxonomy (NCBI): domain Eukaryota; kingdom Metazoa; phylum Chordata; class Chondrichthyes; family Pristiophoridae; genus Pristiophorus; species Pristiophorus japonicus. Next base: position 152,754,782 of record NC_091988.1, on the reverse strand, counting down.
CCCCCAGAGTAGGACTGCAACAGAGACAATGGCAGGCAGAACGGACATTCACGCCATCACAGTGGACAATGCAGCCCGGGATGGGGCGATTGACACCCACTAATAGGGTACTTCAGAGCAGTCAAAAGGACAGTCAGCGCGGAATGCCTGACCATAGTCCCTTTGTTCCCAACAATGGAAACTTTAACGCAATGCTGGAGGTGTAGGGGAAAACACCCAGCTAGAGCTTGCAGATTTTAAAAGTTTGTCTGCAGGAACTGCAATCACAGTGGCCGAATGTGCAGGAAGCCTGCAGCCAGACTAATATATGAGGCGGATGGACCAGAAGAGGGTTCTTTGAGGCAGGATGACTTTTGGGGCAAATCGATGGACGCCGAGGTTCAGCAGATCCATGTAGCGAACATTCACAGTTCATACACCAGAATGCCACCAAAGATGATGAGGGTTTTATTAAACGGTATCCCTGTACGCATGGAGCTGGACACTGGGGCCAGCCAGTCACTCATGGGAGTTCAGCAATTTGAGAAGCTATGGCCACTTAAAGCCAGTAGACCCAAACTAGCATGTATTGAGACAGAATTACGGACTTACACTAAAGAAATCATTCCGGTGCTCGGCAGTGCAATGTTGGCTGTCACACACAATGGGTTAGTGAATCGGCTGCCGCTCTGGATTGTCCCAGGCAATGGTCCTGCACTGTTGGGAAGGAGCTGGTTAGCCGAGATGAACTGGAAATGGGGGGATGTTCACGCAATGTCATCTGTGGAGCGAAGTTCGTGCTCACAAGTCCTACAACAATTTGATTCACTATTCCAACCGGGCATCGGGACATTCAATGGCACTAAGGTAGTGATACACATCACCCCGGACGCCAGGCCAGTGCACCACAAAGCCAGAGCGATGCCGTATGTGAGGCGGGAAAAGATCGAGAGCGAATTGGACCAGCTGTTGAGAGAGGGCATTAGCTCGCCTGTTGAATTCAGCGACTGGGCGAGCCCCATCGTTCCCGTCCTAAAAGAGGATGACTCTGTCAGGATCTGTGGCGGCTACAAGGCCACCATCAATCAAGGCCACCTACAAGATCAATACCCGCTCCCGAGAGCGGAGGACCTCTTTGCCACGCTGGCAGGTGGCAAGCTGTTCACCAAGTTGGACCTCACTTCAGCCTATATGACCCAGGAACTGGCTGATGAATGTAAAGTACTGACCACCATCACCACGCAAAAGGGACTGTTCGTTTATAACAGGTGCCCTTTTGGCATCCGATGAGCAGCCGCGATTTTTCAAAGAAACATGGAAAGCCTGCTGAAATCCATTCCTGGAACAATCGTATTCCAGGACAATCGTATTCCAGGACAATATCCTCATCACGGGTTGAGACACCGAGGAACACCTCCACAACCTGGAGGAGGTGCTACGCCGACTGGACCGGGTAGGCCTGTGACTCAAGAAGTCTAAGTGTGTGTTCTTAGCTCCTGAGGTTGAGTCTCTGGGCAGGAGGGTTGCTGCAGATGGGATTCAGCCCACCAAATCCAAAACAGAAGCGATTCGACGAGCACCCAGGCCCTGCAACACATCGGAGTTGCGTTCATTCCTGGGACTGTTGAACTATTTCGGGAACTTTCTGCCGAACTTAAGCACATTGTTGGAGCCACTACATGTGCTCCTATGATTGGTTTTGGGGGGACTGTCAGGAACGGCCTTTTAATCGGGCACAAAACCTACTTTGTTCAAACAAGTTGTTGACCCTGTACGACCCCTGTAAAAAGTTGGTTCTGACATGTGATGCATCGTCCTATGGGGTTGGGTGCATATTGCAGCAAGGTAATGATGAGGGTCAACTACAACCTGTGGTTTATGCCTCTAGGTCACTCTCTCAAGCAGAATGGGAATATGGGATGGTCGAGAAAGAAGCGCTTTCATGTGTCTATGGTGTAAAAAAAAATGCATCAGTACCTCTTTGGGCGGAATTTTGAATTAGAAACGGACCACAAGCCACTAACATCCCTGTTGTCAGACAGCAAGGCTATCAATGCCAACGCATCAGCTCGGATACAGCGATGGGCTCTCACGCTGGCTGCTTATGACTACTCCATCCAGCACTGGCCCGGCACTGAAAATTGCACTGATGCGCTCAGCAGGCTTCCACTGCCCACCACTGAGGGGGCAGCGGAGCAAAGCGCCGAGATGGTCATGGCTATCGATACCCTTGACAGCGCAGGCTCCCCCATCACAGCCCGCCAGATCAAAATCTGGACAAATAGAGATCCCCTCCTATCCCTGATTAAGAAATGTGTCCTGACTGGGGATTGGGCGCCCGCACATAGAACATGCCCTGAGGAGATCAGACCTTTCCACAGACGGATGGATGAGCTCTCCATCCAAGCTGACTGCCCACTATGAGGCAGCTGGGTAGTTATGCCCCAGAAGGGCAGGGAGGCATTCATCAGGGAACTCCACAGCAAGCACCCAGGCATTGTGCTGATGAAGGCCATTGCCCGGTCACACGTTTGGTGGCCTGGAATTGATTCAGACCTGGAACACTGAGTTCGCAGGTGCACGACGTGTGCCCAGCTGGGCAATGCCCCCAGGGAGGCCCCGCTCAGCCCGTGGCCCTGGCCCACCAGTTCATGGTTACGCATTCATGTTGACTACACGGGCCCATTCATGGGTAAGATGTTCCTTATTGTGGTTGATGCGTACTCGAAATGGATCGAGTGCATCATTCTGAATTCATGCACGTCATCCACCACCGTGGAAAGCCTACGAGCGATCTTTGCAACCCATGGCTTACCGGACATCCTGGTTAGTGATAACAGATCGTGTTTCACAAGCTACGAATTCCAAAGTTTATGTCGGGCAATGGCATCAACCACGTCAGGACTGCGCCGTTCAAGCCGGGCTCCAATGGCCAGGCGGAACGTGCGGTCCAAATCATTAAGCAAGGGTTGCTCAGGATCCAAGGACCCTCCCGACAATGCCGCCTGTCGTGCCTCCTGCTGACCTATAGATCCCGACCGCACTCGCTCACGGGGGCCCTGACCGCAGAGCTACTAATGAAACGGATACTCAAAACTCGGTTGTCCCTCATTCACCCAGTCCTGACTGACATAGTTGAGGGCAAGCGCAAGTCACAAAACGAGTACCATGACCGTAATTCGAGAGGGAGATGTATAGAAATAAATTATCCTGTATTCGTCCTCAATCACGCCATGGGGCCTAAATGGCTTGAGGGCACTGTAATTGACAAAGAGGGGAATAGGGTCATCATGGTAAGACTCAACAATGGTCAGATATGCCGTAAGCACTTGGACCAAGTAAAAAAAAAGGTTCAGCACCGACATGGAGGAACCTGAAGAGGACCATGAGATGGATTTTACAATACCGCCAGTGAACGAGCAACAAGAGCATCAGAAGAATGCACAGTCCCTGAGGTCAGCCCGGACAGGATGGAATCACCACAGGTGATAGACAGTCATGTCAGTGTCCAACAACCAGAGCCCCAACTGCAGTGCTCCACAAGGGAGCGTAGACTACCTGAAAGACTAAACCTATGATAATAAGACTTTGGGCCGGGGGGAGGGGGAAGTGATGTCATGTATGTAACACCACTGTATTACTGTATACACTCAACCTTGATGCACACCTTGACCACAAGGGGTGAACTTGTGGGAGAACTCCTTACCTGGTCACTCAGGTATACAAAGGGAGATCCCTCGCAGGGTCATTGTCTTTGAAGTCCTGTAAATAAAGAGAGCAGGCCACAGAGTGACCTTGTCCCCAGAGTGTGCCTCGTGTAGTTTCATGCTGTAGAGTAAGGACTTTACACAGTGGAAGATAAGCAAAGAGATCTGCAGACGACTACAATCTTTTGATAAGATCACCTGTAAGTCTGAGATGGCTAGCATCAGATGGCATCAAGATACTGGTGTAAGAGTACAGATGTGATTTGTGGCATATGAGGCAATTAACATGCAGAAATGCATGGTGAATTTGCACTGAAGAACGTGTCTCAGACATACTGGACAACAGCAAAACATGAAATGGTAATGTGGCTCAGGAGAGTGAGACAATTTTTAAAGCATTGGCATATACTCCATCGAGAAACTACCTAATTAATGAAACAATCAGGATAGAGTTAAACACACTGGTACCTGTTAGAGGGATTGAAATTGAAGTTGAAGCGGAGAGTTACATGGATTTTGGATTGGGATGATTGAAGGATCGGGAGAAATAAATTTAGCAAGAATTATCCACAAGATGGATACGAGTAAAAGTGAGATCAGGAGAATCTTTTAAGTCCATGACTTGTTGATTAGATGTTAAACTTCAGCTTTCTTTACAATGTCTGTTTTCTTTGTCTGCATCTTTGTTGCTCAAAATGTATGTACTTAGTCGATGTGCCAGTGATTGTGAGACTGGATTATAACTTTAACTGTAATTGTGTTTTGCAGGTAATAGAATGTGGGAAAAGCCAGTACGAATCCAGCATGAGGTGGTTTTAGTGGTGCCTGCCGCACCATGCTTTGTGGGTCTAACAGGACCTCTCACCAAACCAATGTTTAAGTTAAACCAATGTTTAAGTTAAACCAACAGTAAAATGAGATACTTAAGTTTAAGCTGCACAATTATGTGGCACAATCTTTCAGCACACCCTTACGTTCATATTATTTCACACGCTCTGGTAGTTCTCCAATTTGTAATGATAGCATATTTGATTCATATATATATATATATCCCATGTAGCAAGACTTAGATGCATAAGCCAGAATCATACCAGAATTCAGAAAGGACAAAGTTAATGTCATGAAGCATATGGATATCAGAGATAGTGAATTGATCTGGGTATACTGCTAATCTAGATTAAGATTATCATATCATGATGAAGAGTCGGAAAGAGTTAATCTGCCTCAAGTAAGCAAGATAGAGGAGATCCCAGGTGGGGTAGGACCAGGAAAGAACTGAAGAAACAGAGGATACCCCAGGCAGGGCAGAATTCGAACACTGGAGCAGTGAATTAAATTTGAGTAAGGGGTCAGAGGTTGCTCCTCGCTCTCCAAGGAATGGACTATAAGAAGGGGGAAATCTTCATTTCAGAGTTTCCCTGCTAACAATTTACAGCAATGCTTGTCAGAAAATATATTAAAGTAGTCGAGGAATCAATGTTTAAAACATTTCATCCTCGAGGTGGGGATTGTAAGAAAGATTGGTATTAGAGATACACATATATATATATATATATATATACAGTCACACATATATATTCAATTTGTAGTCATTGATCAACTAATCTTACCCATGATATTCTGTGGACATTAGAAATGTTAGAAGCTCTTCAAATAACAAACTAACGCGAGCTGCGAGCCAAGGTCACATTATTATAATAACAAAGTAGAAATTGGAGTCAGCTTGATCAAAACTAACAGTTAGAAAACAGTAGCAGAGGTTCCAAGGAGATGAAGGAATTTATAAACAAGATAACATGGACAAGCAGGCATTGATGGAAAATTACTGGAGACAGGAGTGGCCACATGCTAGCTCTGATTTGAGTGACAATGGTATTTTGACCATGAGGTGATTTTGTTAAAGACCATATATGGACACTGGCCAAATGAATCTTCAAAAAGAAATTGGTTAAACCATCGATACTCAAAGAATACCTTTGCACAAAGATGGCTAGAATAGCAACGTACAGATTTAGGACAACATCGACCTGTGCACAAAAATTTCCAGGGACCTGGGCTTTCGTCAACTGTTGCTTTTTATTAAGTATACTATTGCTGTAAACTTAATAAATCTAATCTATTGCACAAACCATACTGACTGCTAACTATTAGGTTTGTCTTGTCAAAAAACCCTTAAAAGTTCTTCAGTACCATTTGGCTAATTTCCTAGCCTGGTGCTAAAAAGATAGGTAACAATTAGGAAGTTATATGCGCTGACACAAATTCCTTCAATCACATTTACAGCACGCACATTCCATTACTATAAAAAGCATCAGTGTCAGCACTGCCAGTGAAAACCATTACTGAGCCCAATTGGTTTTGGTTTACCTGCTACTATAGTCAGATCACTGAAATATGAACCCAACTTTATGTTTAATTCTATTAAGCACTTTATTGAATTTCACCCATGTAGATGAGATATCATGAAGACGCTCAGGTACTTTAAACAATGTTTACGAAATGAAGGTACTATCAAGCTTCACGAGCAAAAAGCACGCAAACATGTAAACTAAAAATTTTGCTAAAACATTTATCTCATTTTATTGCCTCTGCAACTTATTGATAGTGAGCTGAATCCTAGTAGCTGCATCCCATCTCTCTCTCATTTCTTGAGCTCATAAAAGATCAAACACTGAAATGTTCTTTGAAAGTAGATATTTAAATGCATCTGCTCTGCCAGTTATATCTGATTTAAATCTGATGGTTACAGCACAGTTGGGGTAGCTTGAGAGACAACATTGGATGTTACAGTGAGGTTAAATGATAGGAGTCAAAGGAGTTTCTTTCCAATGGGACATCCTACTTTTTTTTTTTAAGTATTTGAAGTTGAAGGGTAGTCATGGAATGTAATACATATGGGCAACCATTTATCAAGCAATTCAGAAATTCAGAAATGTTATTGATGTAATGATACACAGATAGATGTAGCACAGTGGAAGCACCTGATAAAATCCTGGTGGGTGCAGTAGACTAAGGGAGCATCCATGTGAAAAGTCCATGAGATCCACATTTGTTCTGCATTATAAAGAAGGACCATCATTCATTATTGAGCTCCTCAGTCTAGTCATGGAGATAAATTTAAGAGCCTCTTATGAGATTTTCTAAAGTTTGAGGGTGAAAAATCTACAGAACATGTTCAAATAAATAAAAGTTGTGAAATTATTCCTGTCAGAGGGGCCATATGTGTCAGATGTTCTGGAATATCTGAAAAAAAAAGCACTGGAGATCTTGATTTACCTTTTTTTTCTCTCCATTGTTTCACCATTTCGTTTAATTCTGGATCCCCGGCACCTTACTCTGTTCTACTATCTCCAGCATAAAGAAGGTGACTTACTTCCAGCTCTCCTTTAGTGCTGCTTTGATAAGCGGATAAGACTCTGCAGCTATTCTTTTCCCTACTGACCCCACCATGGGTCTCTCCTTTGTTTCACAGCACTTTAGTTCAATTTCTGCTTTCCAAATTCCAGAATTACTTTTCTTGTATAAACTTTTATTTTGTGCAATGACTTTTCCTCAAGAGTCAGTGGTATTCCCATACCATTCCGGTCCTATTTTTACCAAGTGTTAAAGTGTTTGAAGTGCAGATAAAAGACATGCCGCTGTGGTGTCCGTAGCCAGTGTACAGAAGGAATGAACTTGGTTATGTTTGCCTCATCACATTCTTAGGATGTCCCAAAGCACTTCACATTGAATAAATTACATTTGCAGTGTATTCCCTTATGTAAGGAAATGCAACAACCAGTTTTGTGTACCATATCCCAAAACCAGAAAATTAAGTGAATGACAAATTAAACTATTTATGGTGGTATTGATTGAGGATGAATATTGGTCAAAACACCAATATTTCTTGTTCTTCTTTAAATAGTCCCGTGGGATCTTTATATCGATCTGAATGGGCAGCTAGGCCCTCACTTAATATTTTACCCAAAAGACATTAATAATGCAGCAGTTTCTCAGTACTGTTCTGATATGTCAGCCTAGACCAGGTCATAAGGACATAAGAAATAGGAGCAGGAGTAGGCCATTTGGCCCCTCGAACCTGCTCCGCCATTCAATGAGATCATGGCTGATCTGATCATGGCTGATCTGATCATGGACTCAGCTCCACTTCCCTGCCTGCTCCCCATAAACCATTACTCCCTTATCGCTCAAAAGTCTGTCTATCTCTGCCTTAAATATATTCAATTACCCAGCCTCCACAACTTTCTGGGGCAGAGAATTCCATAGACTTACAACCCTCAGAAGAAATTTCTCCTCATCTCAGTTTTAAATGGGCGGCCCCTTATTCTGAGACTATGTCCCCTAGTTTTAGTTTCCCTTATGAGTGGAAATATCCTCTCTGCATCCACCTTGTCGAGCCCCCTCATTATCTTATAAGTTTCAACAAGATCACCTCTCATTCTTCTGAACTCCAATGTGTATAGGTCCAACTTACCCTCATAAGTTAACCCCCTCATCTCTGGAATCAACCAAGTGAACCTTCTCTGAACAGCCTCCAATGCAAGTATACCCTTCCTTAAATACTGGAATGGGGCGCAGCCACACCGGCCTCAGAGCTGACAGTGCTACCAATCGAGCCAAGCTGACATTATAACACAAAAGTATTTTATGTTGTGAAAATATTTTAATAATCAGTCAGAACTGTGCACCAACTTTACAAAAAAGCTTTTGAAAATAAGAGCTAGTCTCTGTGGCATTCCAGCTCCAACAGCAACATAATCCTCCAAGTATTACTTGGATTATTAGACACTAGTAACATTTGACATTTTACTCCACATTTTATTGTTATTTTGCAATTCTTCTGCTCTGCTCCAGGCAGTGATTGCTGGTTACATGGAACAGTTTGTAGGCACTAAAAAAGCTCACAATAAAAGAAAAGTTATTTTAAATATTGCAATTAGCTGTTGGACACACAAAGGAGAAATACCAGAGTTTAGAAACGCGAGAGCTACACATTCTAGAATGTTTGCTAAAGATGAACTGCATTCTGCAAACTAGCCAGGCTCTCTCTAAAAAGTTGTACATTGTATTATTAGTCCATGTAAAGATTGAGATGACAGCGCTGGCACTGACACAAGTCAGCGTAAACAGAGTCTCTGATGCACCAGAAAGTAAGTGCTGGAAATGAAGATTAATTTAGCTGTGAGATGAGCTTTGTAAGAAATGGCTCGGTTACCCATAATGCACTGGGTGTCACAGGCAGTTTGTGCCCCTTTGGTCAATAAAATAAGTTTCCTTCTACTAATCAAATTTAGACTGGACTATACATAAATAATGTGTGGTCTGAGCAGAATCAGATGTTCATTTCTCTTTTTCTGTCTGCTAACCTCCAAGTGAATTAGACCAAAGGAGCATTAAGTGCGGATGCACAAATATAATGCCAAACTAACATGTCACTTTGCAAGTGTTGGTATAAGGCAACAATCTATTGTTCACTAATGCATCTGGGCAGCCCGGCAGCTATTTCTCTCCATTACTTAATAAGCTGTGATTGCTTTTCTTTTTATTGATCAATTCATCAGGCAGTTTACAATCCCTGCTGGATGAAAATTGCTGGAACAGCCAATGCAATCATACATTTTAAATAGATGGAAGTGAGAATATTGTTTCAAGATTTTATTCCGAGGTTTAAAGTAATTTCCAACGCATCAGCTAACCTTTGGCTATGTGAGAGGTGACTGCTACCATAACAAGTAGAGACTGAGGTGAAAATACTTGTTATTATCAGAAGCACATTTATGATATTTTCCTGTGTTTTACAGCAGCAATCAAAAATGTTTATGTATCTCAGTAGAGATCTTGGGGACGAAATTGCCGCTCTCCTTAAGGTCTGTCACCATTGCAAATCGGCGGCGACGCTGCAGAGTGGAGCGGCCAGCAGCTTTTCGTGGAATGGCCGCTGCTAGCCCAATTGCCCTCCTGAGTTTTCCCGGTGGTGCTCTGACCACCCCTCCCCCAACCCCACTGCTCTGCTGCTGCCGATCCGTCTTAAGCAGATCTTCACCGTGCGCACCACCGATCCGAACACCCAACTGCAACCTTTCCCTCCAAAAATCTTCAGCCCGCCCAGCAGTGCCAAAACAAGCTTTTCCCGGTCGTCCAGTGAAGCTGTTGCCTTCTGCAATGTCGGTGCGGCTTCCCTCAAAGGGCAGGATGCACTGCCACCATATTCTTTTTTGTCAGCCATCTGCCATATCGGGCTGACGAATATGCTTCCGGGTTCGGCCAGGCCGCCAACCGGAAGCCTGGTACCCACTCTTGGGTGCCAGGTTGCTGGCCCGGCCGAAACCCCACCTGGTGGCCCAGTGGCCTGAAGTTTAAAAATCACGGGGGCTCTCCCTTTTAACACTCAAGCACGCATGTGCAGAGGTCCCGGCACTGACCTGGCTCCGCTCCCCACTCATTCTGCTGCGCTGCGCCAAGGGCCTGGATTGATCGGACTGCATGGAGAATACGAAGGTAAATAATAAGTTCTAAAAAGTCGGCAGACCTCACGGCGGTGTGCTGTTCTTTAGGTCGGTGGAAACTTGGCCCCATAGTGTTGAAGGGGATTGTCGAGACAGGATTGGGTGAGGCAGTGCAGGGATCTGTAAAGGACCAAGATTTTGAAGTCACTGAGTTGGGAACAAAGAGCCATTGGAGATCTGTTGTAGCAATGAGCGAACGGGACAGGATGAAAACGACAGAGTTTTGGATGAGTTGGAGGTTGTGTCGGGGAAGCTCGGGATGCTGGTGGAGAAAGCACTGGAAAACTCAAGTCACGAGGTGATGAAAACATGGATTGAAGTCTAAGAAGCAGTGAGTTGAGGTAGGAGCAAAGGTGAGGAATATTAGAGGTACAAGTAAAAAATCTTGGTAATGTATAGGATATGGAGTTCCTTAAATATTCCAACTTTAAGCTCTTCATGGGAAATTCCACTGCACACAGTGCCCAATTTTCTGACCATTTAAAAATTAAATTGGAAATCTTATTTTAGTCCAATAAAGTGTGTTGCAAGTTAGCATGGAAGTATTACCCCTTTTGTGCCTCGCTAGCCATATTCATCATGTGATAAACCCATCCTTAAGCCCTCTGTTCTCTTAACAATTGCGCTAGTTCGAATCGCCTCTTCCATCGTCGTCATCCAACTCCACACATATGTCTCCTACCACTTCCTTTTCGAATCTCTCTGCTCTGCTCTCGACCTTATCACAGCTCCGAGGTCTCCCTGGTTAAAGTCACAAATAACATCCCAAGTAACTATAACAATTGCAAGCCATCACTCCTCAACCTCTCAGCAGCTTTTAGCATAGTTAATCGCTTTCTTCCTCTACCAGCTCTCCTCCACGCACCACCTTTGTGACACAATCCTATTATGGTGCTATGCCGACCTGTTCCAATGTAGCCAGTTCCATTTTTCTAATGACCTCGTATGTCAAGGCTCCACCGTTGGACCTCTCCTATTTGTCATCCGTAAGAATGGGGCCAGCGTCATGTATACTAATGACCCGCAACTCCAACTCTCAACCACCACCCATAACTTGATGAATGTCGCTGTTCTGTCTAACTGGCTGGCCAACATTAAGTCGCAGATGCACAAATGCTTCCTTCAGCTCAACATTAAGATGACCGAAACTATTCTGTTTAGCTACTAACAGAAGCTTCACACCTTTGCTGCCAATCCCATTCGCCTTCCTGGCTGCACGTTCAGGCTAAACCAGATGCCACGTGTATCCCAACCTCACCCATCCACTACTGCCAAAAATCTTCTCTATTCATTTGTCACCTGTGGCTCAACTGCTCCGAAGTTCACCTAGCTTGCCTCCTGCGTCCCATGGTACATAAACACCAATTCATATCCGACATTGTCGTACGTCTCACACCCTGTCCGCATTTTTAAATCCCTCCATAGTCTCGATCAATTCTGCCTCTTCAATTTGCTTCTGCCCAACGACCTCCCACTCTTCTGCTCTACCTACACATACAGGCAGCTCTTGCCTTACAACACCAAAAACTTATATTTATATAGCACCTCCAACGTAGTAAAACATCCCAAGGCACTTCACAGGAGTGTCACGAGACAAAAGGTTTGACACCAAGCCAATTAAGGGGAAATTAGGGCAGAAGTCCAAAAACTTGGTCAGAAAGGTAGTTTTTAAGAAGTGTCTTAAAGGAGGAAAGATGTTAAGAGGTGGAAAGGTTTAGGGAGGAAATTCCAGAGCTTAGAGCCCAGGCAAAAGAAGGCATAGCCACCAATGGTTGAGCGATTATAATCAGGGATGCTCATGAGGCCAGAATTAGAGAAGCACAGATATTTTGTGGAGGTAGGTGGGCAGGGGTGGGTGGGGGGAGGTTGTGGGGTTGGAGGAGATACAGAGATAGGGAGTGGCGAGGCCATAAAGGAATCTGAAAACAAGAATGAGAATTTTGAAATTGAGGCATTGCTTAACGATGAACCAAATGGAGGTCAGCGAGCACAGAGGTGATGGGTGAGCGGGACGTGGTGCGAGTTAGGACACGAGTAGCCGGGTTTTGGATCATCTCAAGTTTAAGTAGGGTAGAATGTGTGAGGCCAGCCAGGAATGCATTGGAATAGTCAAGTCTACACAAAGCAAAGGCATGGATGAGGGTTTCAGCAGCAGATGAGCTGAGGCAAGGGCAGAGACAGGCGATGTTACGGAGGTAGAAATAGGCGGTTTTAGTTATACTGCGGATATGTGGTCGACAGCTCATTTCAGGGTCAGATATGACTTCAAGGTTGCAAACAGTCTGGTTCAGCCTCAGACAGATGTTAGGGAGAGGGATGGAGTGCTCAGAGATGGCTTTATCTGCGATTGAATAGATGGGAGTAGCAAGGCCACGAGAGATGGCCTGTGCTTATGTTCACTAGGCATTGGGAACGCTTCAATGGCCAGAAACAAAATCACACCAAGAAATTCTGTGAATGAAACATGTTATGATGTTTTTCAGTGGCAAAGTCTCAGGTGAGTATGTGGGATAGTCCAGCATATCAGTCATTATTAAATCAAAAATTAGTTTCTGAATAATTGCCATTAAACAGCTAACCAGTCCCATCTTACAGTTGTAAATAGTTATGACTGGAAATCAACTATTCAAATTTAATATTCCAATCAATTCACATTTTTTTCTCCTCATTGCTGACAACACTGACTTTTGATGAGACGAGACAGTCCTCCAGAAAAGTCACTCAAGTTCTTCATGTTTTCATGCACCACAGTCATGCACAATCCTGATGTCAGCCAAAGCGCGCGCGCCCACACACACACACACACGTGCGCACTCACACACAAACACTCACGCACACTCTCACGCACACACTCACGCACACACTCGCGCGCACATACACGCGCGCACACCCACACGCGCACACCCACACTTCTGCCCCAATGCTCAGTTTATATTTCTTGTATAGTTGACTCCAGATAAATGTAGCAACTCAGCAAAATGATCCAAGAATAAACATCTGTTTAAAAATACATTCTTATTTGGTTCAACTGCTATCTTTAATTATTTATACTCTCAACTTATATTTTTAGTTACTTTTGCCTTTTATAGGTCTGGAAATCTTTGTCATTCCCCAAATAAGAGCATGCAGATCTGCCCATTCACTCAGCCACTACAGCCTGTGCTGTATGGAAATGGGAAAGTCAGCCTCGACTCCGAGGGACTGCCTATGATGAAGCGAAAGTGGCACAGATCAACCCTTCCCCTTTGAAAACTTCCCTCTTTTTCTCGGGGCAAGGGTCCGACCCTGGCATCTCCTCTTTACAGCTCAACTGAATACACGATGAAACAGGCTGTAGTACAAAGACTTAGGAAATGGCTGGATTCCTGAATTTAGAGAAATCCTGAGATGAAGATAATATTTTACAGGTAACAACTTAGGCATTTATCAAGATTCAATCATAACAAAGACCTTGGGTCATTTACTAGGGGTAATACCTCTCTACAAATTAACTTGATTATCCTGTGGTATTACTCAGCTACTATTTTTGGATTTCCTCAACACTCCCCAGCCCTGCCCCCTAATTTTCTCCTCTCCTTTCTCTGACTCACACTGGGAGACAATCCCATAGATGTAAAGAGCCCTCTGCCACCTTGCCCAAGAGCCATTCCATCATATGTGCGCTAAGACAGTGAATGTGAGGAGAGACTATGCAATGTGGAAGGGCATCAAAATTCTAATCTATCCTCACCCGCTATTTTCACTCTTACACTTTGCAACAGGGATCCCTGAATAACAATCAGGGACAGGAACTCCCAGCTGATTTTTTTCCCTTCCCTGAGGCAATGAGATCAATTGTCGAACACCTGCCGCAGACAGGGGATTGTACTTGGCATCTTCCTGCTCTGTACGGCCCGGTACAAAGATAGACGTCCCAAAGTACTTAAACAACCAATAGATCACTGTTGTATAGTCAATTTTTGTCATGCTATATTGATGTATTATAGCTGTGCTCAGTAAATATACTGTCAGAAGGAACGGATTCTTGGGGAATCAAGGGATCAGGCGGGAAAGTGGAGTTCAGGTCAAAGATCAGTCATGATCTTATTGAATGGCAGAGCAGGCTAGAGGGGCTGATTGGCCCATTCCTACTTCTTATGTTCTTAGGAAACTGGACGATTTGTCAGTAATATCTTTCTTTGGTCAACATTACTCCATAAAATAAATGAAGCATAAATAATGTTCCAGGATTTAACTGACATTTCAAGTTTCCTTTTCAATTCACTGTGAACTGTTATGTAAATATAGATTTTACACTTGTATACTATTATATAAAACTATATTTGAATAATGTGGATTCATCATTACAATAAGCACTAACAAGAAATTCAATCAAGGATGTATTTTTCTATTCGGTTATGGTTCTGTAAATATTGGTGGCTGGGAGGGCAATACAATGTGCTTCCAGATTCTTCCCCCATCCCTCACCCCTCACCCCTGCATTCCCCACTGCCCAAGGGCTTATGGTAGTTCATAACCACACCTTATAACCACTCAGAATCAAGAGAGCATGGCTGCTGCAGAAAAAAGGGAGGTAAAAGGGTTCATTTCTTCCCTGCCATGGAAAGCTTGGCTTCATAGAACATTTTGCTGAGCACTTTACCTAAAAACAAATGCAGATGGTTATACATCGAGCTGATGGAGTAGATTGCCTTAACACCGTGAATTGTGAGAACCTAAAGCACGATGACCAGCACTTGTCAAATAATTTCCTAAAAGATATAGTACAACCAATATTTTATTATAAAGATACTGATATACATTTTGATATCCATATGATTCTGTTGGTGCTCATTTGTTTGCAGTATATTTATTTAAATGCATCATCGCACCACTTAAATGTAATTCTTGCAAAGTATGTTATACAATTTTCATTACAACTCTAGAAATGTATCCCTTCTTTTAAAAAAAAATACTGATTCAAATGTTTCACTGCCCATTGAAAGAGTGAGTCATTATTCAAATTAACTTCTCTCCGATGAGTTCGGACACCTTTAGGTCAAACTTTCATAAGCTAGCAACAGGAAAACATTGGACTCAATCAGGGCATCATTTGTAATTCTTAACATGACTTCAGTACACAGCTCTACAGATGAAGTATCATTAAAAATGAGTCAGGGTAAGGCAGCCTAGAGGTTTCAAATTTAAATCTCACCATGGCAGTTGTGAAATTGAAATCAATAAATCTGGTATTTTGTGAGATGACATAAGGAGAAAAAAAAATATCCATGAAAGCTGTTTCACTGATGTCCTTCAGGGAAGGGAACCTGCCGCCCCTACCAGGTCCGGTCGACTCGACTCTCGTTCCACACATTGCGTGGTTGACTATTAATGTCCCCAGGGAAACTAAGGATGGACAATAAATGCTGCCCAGCACATCCTGAGAAGATTTTCTTTTAAAGCTACCAAAATTATGACATGTTTCAAATAAGAAAGGATAGGATGTATTCTGCAAACAAAATGCATCATTAGGGACGGAGGTTGGTATTTGTTTAGGATTCATATTTTGCACAAAGAATTCCAATTAAGTATTTCTATCCTCAAATCACATTGTTTTTTTACAAATAATAATGATTATGGCTCAACGTGATAATCTCTGGGAATCTTGCAAAGGTAGCTTCATGGTATCAGAGAGAAGTTGAGAAAATTGTTATAAGTTCAAGGCAATTAAGACTGTGCTCAAAATATCACCAGAAGCCACATCCATCAGTTTATCTAGAATACAGACAGTGACAGCGATTAATGAGGACCTTGTGGTCCGCTGGTGGCTGAACAAGTTCATGTTGATCTAGCCTACAAGCAAAAAGAAAATCAACAGTTAAGCTGCACGATACAAACACCACAATCTACTTATCTGCAAATCATCATCATCATAGCCAGTCCCTCGGAATCGAGGAAGACTTGCTTCCACTCTTAGCATGAGTTCTTTTGAAGGACATTTTGTGCCTGACTTGAGCTGTTACTCCTTAATGTTGAGTATTAGCATTCTCATAATATGCTGGTTTGTACAGTGTGCGCACTCAGCCTCCAAGAAGTATTTTTAATGTGAATTAAAATTACATCATAAACCAGTTATTTAAAGATCAAATAACTCATCTGAAAGTGATATGAGTGAGCAAGTGCAATCAATTCAAAAAGCATCACTGAATGAAATAATACAATTTTAATGTTACTGCCTCGTTTCTGCAATGTTCCCAATAAAATGCGTGTTTGATTATTTTTGTACATGTTTTCTACAAAGGATAAAGTTCCCAGCATACTGGAGAGCTCAGGCATAGATTTTATAATATTTAAGGCAACACTAATCCTTAGTTGAGACTCTGCCTTAAAGCAAGTTCTGATTTCTGTAACATTATTTCTAAATATTCCTTTTACTTGATACCACCACTAAACTTCAAAAAAGAGCTAGTCCTAAATGGAACCAGATTATTGGATTCTGGTCCATTCCCCCTCATCCAGATCTGTTTTCAACACATCTCTCCCAAGGGCTACTGACCCCATGTTGATCCCTTGAAAGTCATCATCACTTTCTGCCCTTGGGTACCACCACTACTCTCCTGGAGGTCTCAGTGTCTGCTTTCCCCAGTTTTGTGGTTACCTTCCCACTAACAGTAGTAATCCACTGCCAGTCTTCCTCACAGATACAATCACGATCAAGCGTCTCAGAATGATAAGAAACTGCTTAGGTCCATTTGTTGTGTCAGTTTCTAGAAGCAGCCTACTCCAGGAATTCTGCTGCAACATCATTACATTGGCTAAAGCAGTTCCATGCCGCGGTACAAAATTGAACAATGCACATTTACTTTGCAGCTATGATTGAATGGCGTGATCAAAATAAATTTGCCAGCTCTCTCAAACCCTGTGGAGGATAGCACCACCCAATGTGGCACTTTGCCTTGAATACCATAAGGTCCCAGGTTTCATTTCCAATCTCTGCTGAGTTAGCTGATCTCTGCCAAGCTGTTACAATTGCCCTTAGTCGCCCTCGGAGCCAGGGATGCGAGTGGAAACCATCCAGGCTTACCACTTCTGATTGCTATTGAACGAAACTGGTGCAAAGTGCACACTTCGTGGTGGTCAGGCGAGAGCAGTGTTATCTTCAGCCATGACAATGTCCTCCAAGGTTGAAGTGTTTGCTGACAATCACTGTCAAGTCCTAGAATTGAATTTGTTTCAACCCTTTCCATCCCTACTTATACCATAGTGCCCTGTGGTGGAATGTCCTGCAATACTCATTAAACTAGTAATACTGTGGCTGGGACTTGTAATTCATCATAGGATATCGGCCTGTAGAAATTACTCTGGCCTGGTCATGTCTGCACCAGATAGCAAGGCACTGGTAAATTTTGAAACTTTATTCTATATTATAATTGGCTAAAAGTTAAATTGGATTGTATCCGTTTCCCTCACAGAATGTCACAAAAGGTTGAAAATGTTCTTGATGGAATAAAAAAGAGGGCAAGAGTGAGGTTTAGTGCAGTGAATGGACTATAGGGTATTATTGGATCTTTAACAGTCCTCAGGAAAGACTCAGGGCTAGAACCGCCACTTTTTTTGCATGCTTAACACCCACTTAATGCTCATTTTACCGTTGAAATGATGTGTAATGGCCATATATCGCCCATTTTGGCACAAAATGAAACCGGCGGGCATTTTTCGGAAACTTATCGCCGAGCTTTACTTCTCCCATGTGGTTAACGCCGAAAAAATATATTACCACCTGCCCCATTTTTGGGGACGGAATCAGTAAGATGGGCAAATTCAACGCCCATAATATCGCCCAGCGTTACTTTCTGCACAGAATTAATGCCGAAATTCAATATTAACGGCCAGCAACTGTTTTTTGTTGTAAAAAGCATATTTACCCAAACTAGCGGCCATGGGGATTGGCCTTTATCAATTTCACCACCTCGCACACATTTCGCCCACAATATCGCTCGCTCAAAAAACCGCCCGCAAAAAGTGGAACTAACCGGGATGAAACACAGCATTATGAACATCATGTTGTAGATCACATGTCGCGTCCTTTAAAAGGCTGCTGTGCTTCAACCTCGGAGGAGTTCGGATGTACTCTGCAGGTCATTGGAGTTGATGTGAACATCTCTAAAAACATCTTGACCACACTGTGACTGATTGGAATTGAAGAGGTGTGTTCGTCGGGACATTCCTTCTATGTGTGCAATCAGTGGAAAACAGAGAGCTACTGCAATGGGGCCTGTCCTTTCTCACCCTCTCTTGGTGACCAAATACATGCAACAGACTCAACATCGCCGAAGTAACACTCCACTGCATTATGTGCCCATTGAACAAAGTTGACAGACAGATGAGGAGGACCAAAAAAGTTACACCCCCCGCAAGTACAAGGAGAAGCATTCTTACCTCGACTTGTGCGACACCACCTGCCTTCGGAGACTGCAATTCCACAAAGAGGTTATCACTGAGGTATGTCAGCTGATAAGGGTAGATCTGCAGCATGCCAGTACCATCAGAACTGCACTGTCCGTCGAGGTCAAAGTTACCGCAGCACTGTTGTTCTTTGCCTCGGGTTCTTTTCAGGCCACAGTTGGCGACATTTGCGGATTTTCTCAGCATGCCACACATCACTGCATTAGATAGGTCACTGAAGCCCTGTCCACACGCAGGAGGGACTTGAGCAGCTTCCCTATGACCAGGGAGGCACAGAGTGAGAGGGCTCTAGGCTTCTCCTGAATTGCAAACATCCGCAAGGTGCAGTGAACAATAAGACTGTACGCATATCGCGATGCGGGCACCTTTTCAGGATGCTGAGGTTTTCAGGAACCGCAAGGGGTTCCACCCTCTGAATGTCCAACTGGTTGTTGACCACCAGCAAATTATAATGGCAGTGAATGCACAATTTCCAGGCAGCATCCATGATGTGCACATCCTGCGTGAGAGCACTGTATCTGACTTGTTTAACAATGAGCCACAAGGTCAATGCTGGATGCTTGGGGACAAAGGAAATGGCCTCGCCACCTGGCTGATGACCGCCCTGCGTGACACCCACACCGAGGCCAAGAGGCAATATAATGAGAGCCACAGAGCAACTCGCAATATCGTGGAGAAAACCATTGGAGTGCTGAAGCAGCGCTTCAGATGACTGGACCACTCAGGAGGCGAGCTCCAATACCACCTTGAGCAGGTAGTTCAATTCGTGGTGGTCTGCTCCATGCTGCAAAACTTGACAATCAGGAGGGGATAAGAATTGCCTGATGAACCTGACAGTCCAGTTCACGAGAGAGAGGAAGAGGAGGACGAGGAGGCGGATGCTGACATCGGGCCAGACAATCAGGCTGACGTTGAAGCCATGCCCCCACCTTCCTGTGGACCGCATGAAAGGGCCCATGGTAGCATGATAGCTGCAAGAGCCTTAAGGCAGGAGCTCATCAATGATCGCTTTGCCTGAAAGAATGTTGGTGTTATTTACAAGACTGACACATTGCTGGGTGTGCAGGTCATACATCAATGGTGGGCATCACCTTGGTGACAGTTACATTTTAAGTTGATTGAAGTTAAGTGTCATTATACTCTTTGCTGTTAAGAAAACACCAGTGTGTAATGGTGCAGCTATCTGAGCCAAGGTTTTGTAAAATAAAAAACATTTAAACCAAACATTAGTCTGAAATCATCAGTATTTCTGTACAAACCAACCCTTCCCCACTACCCCCCCACTTCTCCTCCCCACCTCTACCCCTTCCCCTTCCCCTCCTGACTCCAAGCCACCTGGCTGAGGAGGTCCTCAGACGATGCTTCATTGGGGGGGGCGGTGATGGCCGAAGCGCTGCTTGGACGGATACAGGAGAGGACGGTCCCAAGGTGGGAGCATGCTCCGAGCCATAAGCAAGATGTTGCTGCTGGATCTCATGTGTGGTTGGCAATGTGGGTGCGTCACCTTGTGGTGCAGTGTGGCGTTTCGGGACTACTGGGAGCCCTCTGCCACCAGTGTTCCTGGCTGCCAGCTCCAGGACCTCCTCCATCCCTTCCATTTTATATGTTATTTGTTGGACAAAAACTTGGTGCCCATTATGTTCTTGGTGCTTAGTGGCCTTTTTGCTGCTGGTGAATCTCCACCATTCCTCCCACAACAGCCAAACAAGCACATACCCACAGCCACACACACTTTCAGTGCCTCTGAGCTCCCTCTCTCTCTGTCTCCTCGTCTGCGTATGTCATGGTGACCCTTGACCTCCAGTATCACGGGAATTAAGCATTGCCATGCCATTGCTAAGGACGGCCACACTTTACGGCAGAAAGTCAGAAAAATTTTACACTACCGCCCATTTCATATTGCTCGCGGTAACGCCTATTTTCAAAAATGTAAACTAGGCGTTTTGAGAATGGGTGAAAAGCCGGCGATCTGAAAAACATTTTTTAACGTCCATGCTGGAAATAATGCCTATTTTTGGGGCGATAAGCTCAAAACAGGATGTTCTAGCTCTCAGTTCCCACAGTAGTAGATGCTGTCTCTAATACAACATAAACCTTGATGATATCACTTTGCTAATTGCATTGTTCTGCATGTGTAGCACAATTTATAAATAAATATGTATCAAGACGTTTGGATTTCCTGACTTTATGGGCCGGAATTTGTGTTCGGTAATAATAGTGCACGAACAGCATTCGCCGTTATTATCCCTTTGAAACTGCACATCCTAAAGTTGCAGTCAGTCATTCACTGCTCCAACGCTGGCTGTGCTTTGCTTAAAGTTTGATCATCTTCATTTCAAATTTAACTCTTCCCCATGTGACAGCTCCAATCTTTGTTTTGCTCTCAATAATATTTTTTTAAAGTTAGAATAAAAGGAGCTTATTCACTTCCTGGTTTGCGGTCTTTGAAAATTCTGCATTGTAATTGGCTTTCTTAAACAGCTTGTTGACATCACAGCAGCTCGTGTTAGGGATTCCCCATTAACTTACACTGATTTCAACTGAATGTTGGAAACGCTGAACCTCTCACCAGAGATCGCGAGATCTTTGTGTGAAGCTTACTTCGGGGCAAGCGGCGAGTGCCTTTGCTTCTCTCCGACCTCAAATTACAGGCCAATACTTTAGTTAAACAAAAAGTATAAATAAAACACAAGTAAACAAAACTTCATAAACACTCACATTTTACAAACACAGTACCATATACCAGCTGATTCCATAGAGCTGACAAAATCAAATATGTAATTATGTCATAATTGTTTTCTTAAGGAGGTTAGATTATTCAACATCAATGTTTTAACTTGGGTTCTGCTATGAGCAGAGTAAAGATCCATAAACCAATCTATGCTCTGATCTTACATACAATAGACTGAACTTTAGTTATTGGATGGAATTTCACCATCTAGCTTTTAAATATATTCAGCGTAATAGAACAGAGCTTCCTCTGCTGTTGGATATCTTAATTCAGTCTGAGACATTGACATTTTGCAGATCAAAGGGTTCATTTTGCAAGGTTTCATTGAGTCTCGCTAGACAGTTGCGTGGGTTACAGAATCAGATTTATTCTGCTATAGTCTTATCTCTGACCCACACCCACATCTCAGGAGGCATTACACTAGGAGCAGAGAATTGCAAAATTATCCTAACATATGGCAAAAGGTTATCGGCCCAACTGCTGCAGCAGTGTTTTCATTCTGTTTCTTAAAAAATAACAAGGGACTAAGAAACCACTGTTATCACACAGCAAGTGCATTAAATAGTAGTTTAAATCTTTGCCCTTTTTAACACTTTCATAGAATCTACATCACTTGGTCAGCTTCTCAGAAGCTTGGGTGCACTAAAAGTAATTGTAAAATTAGTCATCAATCTGAAAGCATCTGCATTAATGCTGTTCAACAAGCTATGTGTCAGCCATGGCTCAGTGGTAGCACTCTCGCCTCTGAGTTAAAATGATGTGGGTTCAAGCCCCGCTTCAGAAACTTGAGCATGTTATTCAGCTGGATACTCCAGTGCTGAGGGAGTGCTGCACTGTTAGAGGAGCCATCTTTTGAGTGAAACCAAAACTCCATCCATCTGCCTTCATAGCTGGATGTAAAAGATCCCATGGCGATACTTTGAAGAGCAAGGGAGTTCTCCCTGGTATGCTGGCCAATATTTATCCCTCAACCAATATCACTAGAAAAGATTACCTAGTCATTATCACTGAGTGCTGCCTGTGGACTGTGCAAATTGGTTGCCACATTTCCTACATTACAATAGTGACTATACTTCAAAAGTCATCGACTGTAAAACTCTTCGGGACATCCTGAGGTTATAAAAAGTGCTATATAAACAAAGCATAGCTCTTTCACTCAATGCTGCTCAGTAACGTCATGGTCACTCTGTTACTAGTGCTGGATATGCTGCCTAGTAGTGCTGGTACATCTCCTATGCTTTCTGACCTCCATGGCTTCTCTATGCACCCATACTACTGTGTGGACTGAGAAAACTAAGTTCCTCTTGAAAATGTCGGCTATGTCGCCAAACTACCAATTCTTTGGCTGGAATTTTCCTTACTGAGTCGGGTCGGGTGTGTACGGGCCACGTAGTGGGTCAGTACCGCGATGTACTGAATAGCCTGCTCATCAGAGCGACTTTACCATAAAGGCCCTTATTAAGGCAGACATGCGTGCTTCCCGGCCCTATTAAATGGTGCAGGTCTGATGATGTCATCAATGATTCGTTTCCAGTGGGGATATTTGAAGCAGCTTTGGCCACAACGCATTTGAAGGCTCATGTGGCAGTGTGGAGGGAAAATTGGACAGGAGTGTGTTGTTGCTGAGAAACAGAAAAATTAGTTCACAAAGACAGAGGGCTGCACACCGTTTTTCCAATGACTCCCTATATATTCTTGTGGAGGGAGTCAGAACATGCAGAGGTACTCTTCCCTGCTGATGGGTGGAAGAGACCTCCCCAAGAGACAGAGAGGGCCTGGCTCCAAATTACTGAGGAGAACTGCAGGAATGCCGTAAGGTGGACCTGGGTACAGCGCCAGAAGCACTTCAATAATTTGATGAGATCAGGAAAGACGAGTGCAAAGTCATATTCACCTTCATCCTGCTGTGCCCATCACCACATCTCCATCACTCTGCCTCCCAAACCTGCTCCTGCACATCATTACTCACACCAACATACCTTGCACATCCACCCATCTTTCTCTCTCTATCTACGTACTCACATCCCCATCTGACTAACCACCCCTCACACACACACGAATATAATCATACCAAGTAACACCACAAAAAAGAAGCCATTTGA
The DNA here is from genome assembly GCF_044704955.1 of Pristiophorus japonicus. Taxonomy (NCBI): domain Eukaryota; kingdom Metazoa; phylum Chordata; class Chondrichthyes; family Pristiophoridae; genus Pristiophorus; species Pristiophorus japonicus. The sequence goes on along the minus strand of NC_091988.1, from coordinate 152,731,312 downwards.
CATTGGCACTACACTCTCTCATAATCATCCTCTAGAGATGTAAGCCATACAATTCTTACGCTCATGTCATCACTCTTACTGAAACTTCTCTTCTTTCCCTCCTTGCAGGAGAAGATAGCGTACAACAGAGGGGGAGAACCAGAGGTGGCCCTGCATCCTACAGCATTTTAACTGCAGCAGAGGAGGAGGCCCTGGAGGTCTCAAGAGTTGCAGAGCTGCTATGGTGGGAGATGGAGTGAGGGGGACCTGGTGACAGAATTACATCTCATACAACCACATGGCATACAGCAGTCACTCATATGGTGACTGATGTCAGCAGCCAATGGATGCAAGTCTGTTTGATGGACCGAAGAGCTGAGAGAGGGTGGACTGCGCAGGATGAAATAGTCATGACAGCTTCCAGGGAATTTGGCGCACATATGCATGATGATCTTCCAATGGTGGCAGATGAGCTGAACATTGAGGAAGTGGAAGCCCTTGTGGTTCACAAACACTCCTGGGTGATGATGGGGTGCCCTGATGGCCACATGTGTGCAGTTGATGACGTTCTGCACCCATGGGAAGCCAGCCAGAGTACAAAGCTGAGTTCCCAATCAGTAACACTGGCTTCATAAGTGGCAAAGTTTATATAATTAGCTGACTTGTTAAACATGGCATCGGTGACCTGTGTGATGCATCTGTGGGCAGCCGACTGTGAGATGCCACAAATGTCTGCTCCAGATCCTTGGAAGAAGCCTGTGGCGAAGAAGTTGAAGGCGATGGTGACTTTGTCAATCACTGGCAAGGCATGTGCACCAGGTCCTCTGGGCTGCAGGTCTTGCTCCAGCAAGCTGTAAATATCCGCGACGACCTGGCACGATAGCCTAAGCCTCCTTTGGCACTGCTGCTCTGTCATGTTGAGGAAGCTCATCCTCTGCCTGTATACCCTGTGTTGGGGGTATCCTCATCCAGCGCAGTGCAGCCCTGCACTGATGCCCTCTGTCCTGTGGAGCATCAGATCATTGAGAAGGTTGTTAATTATTGGGATTTCAATACTCTCCATTAATGACCTCATCAATGACCACGGAGCTTCCGCCTCAGGTTGACAGAAGTGATTACCGAGCTGCACGATTCCCGTGGTCATCCAGTGAAATTCAAAAGATCTGGTTAAAATCCCTGTTGAGGGTCTCACAACAACAATTTAATGAGATTAATTAGGTCAAGTCTGTGGCAGGCTGGCAATTGTGCCTTAGTTAAGGCGCGAGGAGATGGGATGACAGCGTGTTCCCATTTTCTGCAACTTTTACTGACGACCCACCTCCAAACCCACATGCACGGCAGCGGGAACATTCCAGCCTTTGTATTCATACAAGATCACCTTTGTAGCATGCGTTATTACTGTGATGTGGACCAATGTAGACAAGGTTGTGCAAATATGTACAGTTGCTTAACAAGTCGAAATGATATGTTAATGCAGGGTTTCACGTTAATGCACGTTAATCTGATTCAGTCCCTTCAGGAATTTTGGAAGTGTGGTTAAAAATTGCTCCGGTACTGCATCAAATTACTGCATATTGATGCAAATTTAGGGCATACATTAGCAGAGTAATTTCAGCCCCAAGAGAGTATGGCCCTGAAATTGGTGGGAGCCAAGTCCCACCCGTTTCTCGGTGGTCCCCGGGCGGAACGTGAATTTTTGCCGGCAACTGTCATTGGGACCAGTTGGGTGGGAGTTTAGTCATGGTTCGGTCGGCAGCAGCGGACGCCTGCGAGCGAGAGCAGGCGGCAGCAGCAGTGGGCGGTAGATGCAGGCCTCTGACGATGGTTCGTTTGGATTATCACTTGACTGGTTTTGGAAATGTAGAATATTTGGATTCACCCGATTGCATGTTCTGTCACTTGCCATGCTGCACTATTCAATACAGACACATTGTTCACCAACTCTTGGTCAGTGTTTAACTTTTATATCATCTGGAATCTCCTTCAGGTGCACTGGTCTCTGAGCAATATCTTGGCGTCCACATATAATGTAACTCTTTAATGGGTCCTGTCATCAGGCTATCTCGCAACGACAAATAAGGGTGACCAATCCAGAAAGGCTGCCATTGAATAAGAGATAGTTGCACAACTTGGAAGGCACACATTAAGGCTTGCACTTCAGGCCACATTTTCTTCGGTACAACGTCACTGAGCCCCACTGCTGATATAACATGTTTTTCAGTGACATTGCAGTCCATTATATATATTTTTCCGTATTCTATACTTGAGCTCAGGATCACATCCTGCCACCTGACAGAACCTTACATGATCTCATTATTGCCGAACTTTGACATAAGCTGAACACTCACATTTTCTTAATAAATCTGTTCTGCCTGCAATGTTCTAAAAACCATTATCACACATCTGCATGGAGCCTTACTGTATCTGGTATCTAATTTCCGCTTCCTATACCACACCAGCCCTTCAACTGAGTACTTTTCATTTACATCTGTGAAGTCTTTCTGTGCAGTTTAATTTCCATCTGTGAACTCACTCTGAGGGTGTGATAATGGTGCAGCATATATACGTTACCCTGGATGTGCTCTGGACCACGCTGCGCGATTGTCCCTACCACCCGATTTACAGCCAGCTCAGACCGCTTTTTTCCCAGCGGGCATTCTGGCAGGCGGGAGCAGCATCTTTGAGGATCCTAGATCACCAAAATCACATTTTTGGAGCCTCCAGCATGGAAAGGCAGTAGGAAGTTGTGCCAGCGGTACTTCCCCTGAAGAAACTCCCGCCGGGTGGGACCTGGACGTCAGATGGGCGGCGCATGAGGAATTTCGGCAAAAGAAAAATGTCTGGGCATTACCTCAGTGGCTGTGGGCAGTATTGGGCAGCTCATTGACCAAGTTCGAGTCCCATATCTTGTAAAGGGCAGAAATGTGTTTGATAATTGTCAAGTTCTTTTTTTGTGCTTTGCAGTGAAAACACCCAGTTCTCAGCGTGACATCAATTAAATTGTATCAATTCATGAACCCCAGTCCCAAATGTTCATCCCAAATAGATTCCCCCACCTGCACATCTGAATAGCAAAGACTGCAAACCATGCTATATATTCTTCTCTTATAAAAGTGAAAGACTATTTTATTAAATTCTATATAAATTAATCAATTATGCTTTAGAGAAAGAGTGTGTATTTAGATTTAAACAGCAAGAGGAACATACCCATCTGTTACAAAGTCAATGACAACATAAATGGGGCGGTGTGTAAAATGGATTGCCAATCCGATACCACCAGATTTTAGCCCGATGAGAAAAGTGAAGATTCCATAGAATAGAATCACAGAATAGTACAGCACAGGATGGGGCCATTCGGCCCATCAAGTATCTTCAAAAGTATCATCGGAAACTTCCCCCAATTTTGTCACAGTATTTTTTAGCTTTACAGTCGAGAAAATTGTGCCTCCTCCATTTCATTCATTTCCATGGGTACACAAAGAAGTTGCAGTTTGACACCAGGCCCAAAGTTCTGCCCATTAAAAGGAGTAAAGAGAAAATTACAAATGCTGAAAAATTGAAGTAAAAAGAGATAAGCCTGGAAATACACAGCAGATACATCGGTATGTACAACAACAAAAACTGTTCGGTTAACATGTCGGATCACAACGGATTTGCACATTGTGTTGTGTGGCCAGCAGTAAATGATGCAGGCCTGTGCTGAGTTGTTACAGAACATGTGTTAACAGTCTGTTCACAGGCTCCTAAATCTAGCCCAACAAACCCAGCATCCCACTTTACCTCACACTCTGATACCCCATGGAAAATTAAATCACATATAGCGGTTAGCTTTTGGCATTCATAACTTTTTTTTATCGTAATGTGATACAGTATTGACACTCCTACTTGCTTCTTCAATCTTGTTCCAACATTCATTTTATTTTGAAATGCTGCAAATGTACATTTATGTTTGGAGAACATCAGATGGAGCTTTCTCCAATTCCCACGTGGAATTTGCTCTCAGGACCAGCAGCTGAAGCAGCTGCAGGTTCTCAAATGAATTAGCTGGATTTATCATTTATAACTCGAAAGATAAAAAACAACATATATCAAAAGAAAAGATAAAACATTCTTCTGGATCAATGTTACGCTTGGAAGAATGATGACAACAACTTAATTATCGTGGCAGTGTTGACAGGATTTGTTTCTGAATTATTTCCATAGATTCTAGAGGCATTTCAAAGACCTCCATGAGAGGTGTTGTTGGGTGCACTCGTTGATAGTTAACATTACGGGGACTTCAAATGTGCACAGTTGTTTACTTTCGGATTGCAGAAAAATTACAGTAGAATTCAGTGCTCCTCTGACTCTGGCCTCTTGTGCAACCCCACCTCCCTTTGCTCCGCTATTGACAGCTGCCTCCAGCTACCCAAGCCCCACACTCGAATCCCCTCCCTAAACCCATCCATGGACCCGTCCCCTCACCTTTAAGACCCTCCTTAAAACCTGCCACTTTAACCAAGCATTTGGTCACCACAAGTAATATTTCTTTCTTTAGCTCAGCAATTATTTTGTCATTATGCCGGTTAAGTGCCTTGGATGCTATTTTATCTTAAAAGTTCTATTAAATGCTAGTTGTTGCTGTAGTAATAACAGAACTTTAATTTACAGCAGTTACAATTTGGTGATGTGTTTTTTCAAGACCCCTACATTTCATTACACAGGTAAGAAATCAGAAACTTTAACAGTAATTCTTCGTCAAACCACTGGATGCTACAGTGTGTTGGACACGGTCCTTTCCCCTCCAAGACCCGTCTTCAAATTGAGGCCAGACTGATGGAATGAAATTCTGATGGCCCTGAATAAAATAAGCTGATGAATAACATAGGGAAGATACAATGAAGGAATTTTTATATGCAGAAACTTCCATTATCCACACCAGTGCTCCTCCCTTCAGATGAGAACATTTGAGACATTTGTTTCACCATCCTGCTGCCCTGGGTTATAACTGATAGTTAAGAGTGTAATCTCTGAGCAATAAGTATGCTTAGTTTTCATCTGATAGGCAAGTATACAAACTTTCCAGCTTAAAACCTACAGCTAGGTGTGACACTCAACTGACAATGGTGATGAGAAGTATGACACAAATAGAAAGACTCAAAAGTTTATAGGCACACTATTACACCTGCAGTATTGATCATGGTAAGTTTGCAGTTTCATGAGAACAGGGTTGTTCTGCCATTTAGGGATAGAGACTTTATCAGCATTCGGTTGACTATGTAGCAGGAGGGCGGGGTGGGGTGGGGGGGGGGGGGGGGGGGGAGGGGCAGGAAATGGAAGCACCGGGGTGGAGTCTTGGGTTCTAGAAGCAGTTCAAGGGAGGCCCGGATTCACGGAGCACTGCACGGGAGTTTCAAAGCTCCAAGAACACTGGATAAGGAGGCTGTAGGAACACTGGGGCAGGTCCTTGGATCTGGAATCACTGGGATCTGAGAGAGGGAGGGAAGATCAAGTTTTGGGGGCATTGGAGCAGTTCTTGGATGAAGGAGTACTGGGTATGCAGATTAGGGCTGTTTGACACCAGTGTTGTGGGGGGGGGGGTTGTGGTTTTCTCAGAGTGGGATGAAAGTCTGGTAATTTAAGAAGGGGGGACTTTAGAGTATTGGGGGCGACAGACATGTACATACTAGGGGCTTTTAGGATATACCAATAGTAGAGGAGATCAGGAGTGGGACCCATAATGCCATTAGAGCCTTTCAACCTATCAGGGTCCAACTGTACACAATATTTTCATCCATCAGCTTCCTGAGCCTTCCCCAGTCCCTTTACTTCACTCACGTCCCTCCCTCTCATCACATTACCTACTATTAACCAATTGTTCTCTATGTTCAGGGTGAGGGAACAACACCCTATTATTCTTCAATGTCTGTTGACACGCTGGAAAGTTCGGCAATTTGTACATGCTCAGAATACATAGATGTGATTGAAAGCTCTGGTAGGTGATGTAAAAATATCAAGAAAGGTTTTTGAGATAGACTAAAGCATTGCAGTAAACATTTTGAAGTATGTGATTTGTTGATATTTTTAATTCGAAACTAATTGGACATTATAAATTTCAATTAAGAAAAAAGGATTTTTAAAATATGTGTGACTGGTTTATGGGGGAAATATAGTACCATCTACTGGCATGGCAGGTAATCATTACAGGCACTGTTGTCATTTGCATGGGAATACCCATTAGAATGCTACCTAACAGTAGGACAGGTAATACTTACAGGTAAGTATTACTGGTAAATGATGACACTTTAACACTGGAATTCCAATTGGAAAGGTTTGTTTTACAGGTTACAGTAGAGCATACAACCTATGTAAGATGTTTAATATAATGTATGTTTGCAACTCACGTAAGCTTTTTTGTAACATTTATGAAAACTAATCAGGTAGCTGTGCATTTGTCTCTGATAATCAGCACAACATTCTAATATTCAGTGAATCCTCAGACAACAATCACATCCAAATATTTTATATACACACATACATATTGGTCATACATATTGGTCAGTACATGGACACAGTAATAATACTGTGGTTTAATCAAGGCATATGGATAGGAGTGATAACAGGACAAGCACCTACATAGTTTGTTGCTTTCAAATTGTAATGCCAAATCCTTGCATTGGCTCCACAATAACTGCAGCTGTTAAACAACATGACATACCCTTGATCAAATAGAGCATATGAAGATAAATCTGTTTCAAAATCTGTAAAGAGTCTATTAGAGTTAATTGCAAAGGACATGAAATGGAATAGCTGTCAATTAAAATCTGGAGTGACATTTTTGAAGATTCAATAATTCGAATGGTGAACATAGTTTTATCTTATGGGGCCAAGAGAAGCTCCAATTCTGTCAGTTCCATCTATCACACACCACAGTAATTACCATATTGATTTAAGCTTTACATATTGTGCTATGATCTGAACAAGGTTTTTAATGGATCTAAATATAATTGACACTATGGGCCCAAGTTTCCACACGATAAAAAACGGGCGCCCCTCTGAGCTGGGCACCCGTTTTCCGACCGAAAATGGCGCCGGGAAAAAACCGCGCGATTCTGGAGCGCCCTGCAGCTCCATGGCTGCTTGGCGCGGCGCCCAGGGGGACGGAGCCTACCACTCGCGCTGATTTTGTAAGTGGGAGGGGGCTTGTACCATTTAAATTAGTTTTTTTCGTGCCGGCAACCCTGCGCATGCGCGTTGGAGCGTTTGCGCACGCGCAGTGTGAAAAAAACATTGCCACTCGGCCATTTTAGAAAGTGCTGCAGAAAACGTGAAGATTTGTTCTTGGACCCCTGCAAAGGCTTGTATTTTAATTTTATTGATATTTGTGTGTGTGAGGGAGTGCTTTTAGCAGCACTGCTGAAGAAATCACCTGCTGAAATCAGTGAGTTCAGCTTTTCACTGCTAAACTTGCAGTACCTGTGCCTGCAAATTAAGAACTGTGTTTGGAGGAAAAAAAGTGCCAATTCAACTTTGCAATGGATCAACATCCACCAAGAAAAAATAATTTCTTACATGAGGAAGTTGAGATATTAGTGAATGTAATTGAGCAGAGATGGCAGGAGCTAGATACCAGCAACAGAGGTCGCATAAAAGTGCCACCAAAAGAAATGAAGAAACGCTGGAACCAAGTTGCAGAAGATTACTGCGCAGTGGTGCATACCAGGAGATCTGGAAGTCAGTGTAAAAAGAAATGGCACGACCTTGGTCAAGTAGTTAGTGTAAGTAGTATTTCCCATTTTTAATTTAATCTTAATTGTAACCTGGCTATCCGTATGTCCCACCTTGCAGACTGACACACTCTGTAAAAAGTTATATTTTACTCTTTGCAGAAGAAATTGGCCCACAACAAAAGAGAAGCAACTCGAACAGGAGGAGGCGTGCCCAATCTGCATCCACTGACACCCTTGGAACAAAGGGTAGTTGCTATGATGAGTCGTACATGGAGAAAAGCAATTGGTACAGCACAAGCTGGGCCCGCACGCGAGGAAGAGGGTAAGTCCTGAAAATGCATCGGGGCCCTTTAAATCAACCTGCTGCCTGGCCTGCTATGTGTGAGAGTACTCATGCCACTCACCCGGCCCCCTCCCTTGCTGTTAAGCATTTGACTGTTGTGATGTATTTTGCAGAACATGATGATGATGATGATGACGATGATGATGATGATGATGCTGCTGCTGCCAACCCTGACGATCGTGAGGGTACAGAACAAGGACCAGTACAACCAGCTGCGGACGATCCAGACTGGATGATGGCAGCGATGACTGAAATGTCTGCAGGGGGGAGCTTCCAATTTAATGTTTATGAGCCCCCATCAAGGGGCATCAGAGTTTCAACCCCTAGCATAGGTCTTGGTCCCACCATCCATGGTTTCGCTTCCGATGTTGCGGGTCTCAGTGGTGCTGCTGGTATAATGCAGCTTTCTACAGTCAGTGCACTACCATCCCAGCCTACTCCTCCCTCTCGCATAGGTTCTGGTTCCACCTACTATGGTTTCGATTCCGACGCTTCGGGTCCCAGTGTTGCTGCTGATATCATGGAGCAGTTTACACCCATTCGTACAACATCCCAGCCCATGGCTCGCACTCGAGTACTGTCGTCTGGAACACCGAGCATCCTACCGTTCCAGCCCGAGCCTCTCCCTTCAGTTCAGCCGTCTGCAACACAGAGCATCCCACCATTCCAGCCCAAGCCTCTCCCTCCAGTTCAGCCGTCTGGAACACAGAGCGTCCCACAGTCCCAGCCTGCGCCTCCCTGTGCAGTGGTGCCGCTTGCAACACCGAGCATCCCACCGTCCGTGCCCGCGCCTCCCAGTGTAGTGGTGCCACAAGGCAGACCCAGGCAGAGGAGAAGGAGATTGGAGACATGCTCTCCTGAGATGCAGCGTGGCATTGGGTATGGAGACCAATGAGCTTACCCGATCACTCATCGGTGGCGTCAATGCAGTAGGTGAAGAGTTGACAGGCCTGACGGGAGAAATAGCAGTAATGACACGGGAACTTAGGGAGGGAATATCCGAGGGAGTGCAATCGACGGCACAGTCCATCAGGGAGGGCATGCAAATGACAGCACAGGCCATCAGGGAGGGCATGCAAGTGTCGGCACAGGTCGTCAGGGAGGGCCTGGTTGAGGTAGCTGCTGCAATAAGGGCACACAGCCCAGCCAATCAAATGACACCCCCATGAGGAAGTGAACATTCACTGAGATGTGGATGAGACATGGTTGCAGCCTTTCTTTGCTGCTTTTGTTCTTGTTCTTGATGTAGCTGTCGTTGCGTTTTTCAAATTGAAATTGTTTTGTAAGTTTTGTAACTTTACAACTTATAAGTGATCTCAGGGTTTTCAAGTGATCTTATAGTGTAAATGCTCGCACATTCTGTAAATTATTTAATTTTGCATCTAAAAAGTGATCTTGAAGTGTAAGTGATCTTAGAGTGTAAAATTTTTCACATAGAAAGTGTTTTGTAACTTTTGTAACTTTACAAGTTTATAAGTGATCTTAAAGCTTTTAAGTGATCTTCAAGAGTCATATTAAAAAGTATAGTTTGATACAACAAATATTTTATTAGAGTGACGTTAACTTTTCAATAAAATATTTTTTCATTAAAACTGTTTCATGTTCCATTAACACAACACAACGTAGGAACAACTGCAAAGAATAAACATGTCCATATGCAAAAGTGGTCGCAGAGCCCTCAGGCATCAGTAGTTGAAGCGTTCACGGATGAGCTGCTGGCGCAAGTCTGGAGCAATCATTAAAGGGGCACGATGGATGGCCCTCCTCCGACCTCGTGCTCCGGCATCAGGCACTTGCATGCTTTCCTGATTGTCGTTATCATCCACATCCTGGTCTTCCGTAATACTATCATCATGCACTGGACCCTCACGTGGGTCTTCGGGTTCCACTACCAGCTCCTGCTGCCTCATGATGGCTAAGTTATGAAGCATGCAGCACACAACAGTGAAGTGACCGACCATCTCAGGAGAGTATTGCAACTGTCCTCCGGAATGGTCCAGGCATCGGAATCGCTGTTTCAAGATGCCAATGGCCCTCTCAATGATACTGCGCGTCGCAATGTGCGCCATGTTGTATTGACGGTCAGCTTCTGTCCGTGTCACGCGTAGGGGTGTCATGAGCCAGGTGGTCAGGCCTTACCCTTTGTCTCCCAGTAGCCAGCTCTGCCCTTCTGGCTGCTGCTCAAACATGTCAGATAGAACGCTGTCGCGTAGGATGAACGCATCGTGGGTGCTGTCAGGGTATTTCGCATCGACTGACATGATGCGCTGCTTGTCGTCACACACGAGCTGCACATTGATAGAGTGGAAACCTTTCCTATTCCTGTACTGCTCGGAATCCTCCACAGGTGCTTGCAAGGCTATGTGGGTACAATCAATGCAGCCCTGTACCTTTGGGAAGTCGGCAATCCTGAAGAAGCCCACAGCCTTCTCATGGAACGCTTGTGCGGTCATTGGGAAATTGATGAAGTCATTCCTTCGCGCATAAAGTGCAGCCGTGACCTGGTAAATGCACGCATGTATTGCACGTTGAGAGATGGCACACACATCTCCAGTTGTAGCCTGAAACGATCCCGAGGCATAGAAAGAAAGTGCAGCTGTTACCTTCACTTCAACAGACAAGGCAGTTGTCCTTCTGCTTCTGGGCTGCAAATCTGCTCTCACCATCTCAGTGACAACTTCTCTGCGAAAACACAGCCTTTTCACACAATCAGCCTCGCTCATGTCCAGGTACGAGCGCATGGTTCGATATTGTCGACGTGGGTAAGGTCTCCTGCCCATCAACCTACGGGCTACGACGTTCCTGGTGCGGTGAACTCTAATCAATTCTCTCCTATGCAGTGAATTGATGGCGAACCATTGCATAATATGTGGTGTTGACAATGCAGCACCCATTCTGCAAATGTAAATATAAAACTGTCGATGTGGCTGCCTCTCCCTGTCCAAATGGCCTCAGTCCCCCTCACAGCATGATAGCTGCTGCTGTTCTTTTGCTGCCTGCCTGCCCCTCCCTCCCTCCCTCCCGTTGTCGGGAACGATGCCACACCGCTGAGCTGACTTTAAGGCTTCCACCTCAAGTGGAAGGCTGCTTGCTGCCTACTTACTGCCTGCCTGCCCCTCCCTCCCTCCCGTTCGCGGGAACGATGCCACACCGCTGAGCTGACTGAAACACTTTCACACAGGTAGGAAGATGGTTTATTTAATCTTTTCTTTGCTTATAAATGTTTATTCAGGTTGGATTTATTTGTATAATATTTGTAGAAGTATAAATAAGGATTTATTGTAGAATTTAATGACTTCCCTTCCCCCCCCCCCTCCTCGTTCTGGACGCCTAATTTGTAACCTGCGCCTGATTTTTTAATGTGTAGACAAGGTTTTTTCAGTTCTACAAAAATCTTCACTTGCTCCATTCTAAGTTAGTTTGGAGTACGTTTTCACTGTGGAAACTTTGAAATCAGGCGTCAGTGACCAGACTCGCCCCCTTTTGAAGAAAAAATTCTGTTCCAAAGTGAAACTGTTCTAACTGACTAGAACTGCAGAAAAAAAAATGTGGAGAATTGCGATTTCTAAGATAGTCCGTTCTCCACCAGTTGCTCCTAAAAATCAGGTGCAAATCATGTGGAAACTTGGGCCCAATGTCACAGGTTAACGTCTCATGCATTCACAATATTCCAAAGGAGGAGGTCCAAGTATTCAGAAAGAATAAAATAAGTACGGAATAATTGATCTGAAGAGGTAAGGTAATTAGTGACGTAGGTTACAACACTACTCCATGGCATTGTCCTTTCATCTCTAACATCGAGGGTCACTGTCAGCTCAGGGAGAAGAAAAAAAGGTGCATTTTTGCTGATGGTTGCTCGGAGTTTCAAACAAAATGGGTCATAAGAGCATAAGAAATAGGAGCAGGAGTAGGCCATCTGACCCCTCGAGCCTGCTGCGCCATTCAATAAGATCATGGCTGATCTGATCATGGACTCAGCTCCATTTCCCTGCCCGCTCCCCATAACCCTTTATTCCCTTATCGCTCAAAAATCTGTCTATCTCCGTCTTAAATATATTCAATGACCCAGCCTCCACAGCTCTCTGAGGCATTGAATTCCATAGATTTACAAACCTCAGAGAAGAAATTCCTCCTCATCTCAGTTTTAAATGGGCGGCCCTTATTCTGAGACTATGTCCCCTAGTTTTATTTTCCCCTATGAGTGGAAATATCCTCTCTGCATCCACCTTGTCGAGCCCGCTCATTATCTTATATGTTTCGATAAGATCACCTCTCATTCTTCTGAACTCCTATGTGTATAGGCCCAACCTACTCAACCTATCTTCAAAAGTCAACCCCGTCATCTCCAGAATCAACCAAGTGAACCTTCTCCGAACAGCCTCCAATGCAAGTATATCCTTCCTTAAATCTCATCAGTCCACGCTGCACGCTGCTCTGAATTTGTTATTTCAGTAACTGACATGAACAGACAATTTAACACTCTTACTCAGATGCCAGAGGACAAATCATATGGGGAAATTAAAGGTCATGTATCGTCTTGCAAAATAATCTTCCAATATAGAAACTCTACTGGACTATTCTGGGAGCATCAGACGTGATAGTATTCATGGAGGTCAATGTAATTTTCTAATTATGATCCTTTGGAATAATTTAAGATTTTTATCAACATGATATCTTTGAAGCTTTAAAAATATAAGTTGCATCAAATTCAATGAATGCTGTCACACTGTATGCTATTGAATTGGCACCAGTTTTTTCAATCTTGCAAGATTACTCTTCAAGTTGTTGGCAAAAAGACCATTTCAAATAACATGCAGGCACAGACAAAGAACGCTTCTTGTTGCATTATCAGAATAATGTACAAACTGGTGCATTAGTGACATGCATTTAAGTAATGTCTTTCACATAGCAAACAGCAAAGGTGCTTTGCAAGAGGATTGGCAGAGATCAAGAAGCAAGTGTCAAACAAAATAACAGTTGCAAGGCAGATTTTAAGAAGATGGAAGAAAGGAAGAGATGTTTAGGAAGAGAGTTATGAAGGTGTGGTGGCTGACAACCCTGCCAACAATGGAGCATTGGAGGGAGGGCAAGATGCACAGTAAAGAACAAACAGGTTGCACCATTCTGGTCCAGGACTCTCTGGTCCAGAAACAACCGTGGTTCGGCATTAGTTTACAGAACTGCTGCTTTCCTGGGCATGGGCTTGGAGCTCACCGTCAAGCACTCCCGTGACACTCAGCATCTCACTCTGCTTCCTCATTATGGAATTGTGGGACTTGATGGCACAGTGAAGGGGTGTCAGACCTGAGACAGACAGAGAAATGACCAATTACCAACATTCCCCACCTTTCCTCCCTCACTCAGCGATCACCAGCACTGACCTCCCGTGGTTTGAAAATTCTCTGTTTCAGCACTGGTCAAGTCCCAAGGGTGCCGGACCAGAGAGGTTCAACCTGTACTAATTACATAGAATATACAGCACAGAAACAGGCCATTCGGTCCAACCAGTCCATGCCAGCATTTATGCTCGAGCCTTGTCCCATCCTTCCTCATCTAACTATCAGCACAACCCTTTATTCCTTTCTCCCTCATGTGCTTATCTAGCTTGCCCTTAAATCCATCTCAACTATTCACTTCAACTATTCCTTGTGGTAGCGAGTTTCACATTCTCACCATTCTCTGGGCAAAGAAGTTTCTTCTGAATTCCCTTCTTGATTTCTTGGTGACTATCTTATAGTGATATAATATTATATAGCACCTCATCACATCCTCAGACGCCCCCAAAATGCTTCGCAACAATGAATTACTTTTGAAGTGCAGTCACTGTTGTGATGTAGGCAAATGTGGCATTTGCTATTTTTATTGGTAGCGTTGGCCAATAGATAGAGCTCCCTACTCTTCTTCAAATAGTTCTGTGGGATTATGTACATCCATCTGAACAGCTAGATGAGGCTTTGTTTCCATCCAAAATATATCACCTGCAAAAATGCAGCACTCCCTCAGTACTGCACTGAAGTGTCAGCCTAGATTATGTACTGAAGTCCTGTAACGAGGCTTTAATCCACAACCTTCTGGCTCAGTAACAAGAATTATTTCCACCGAGCCAAACCGATACAAGCCAAAATGACACTTAACTTGACTCAACAAACTAGAGTCAGAAACACAGAGTATGTGCCCCAGGATTTACAGTTGGAAAAGATTGAAAAAGTACAAGATAGGATGAAAGCAGCAGAATTTCTGATGAGTTGGAGCTTATGGTGAATGGAGCTTGGGAAATTAACAAAAAAATCATTGGAGAAATCAAGCCTTGATGTGACGAAGAGATGGAAGAGATTTTCATTGTCTGCTGGTAAGTTGGGGTGCAAGCAGTCTACTCCATGTTACACCTAAAACTCAGTTGCACTACTTGATACGATCAGGGGTGCAAATATGTAAAGCATTCCGCTTTCCAGGACTAGTATTTTTCATCTTAAGGCACATACATGCACATCAATACAGATAATAAAATGAACAGTGCTGCCATGCTCAGGAGTAAGTTTTTCTTCTAGTTATCCGTAATCTCAACACACAATCTCAACACACAATCTCAAACTCCCATTTCTACAACTATAACCATCCCCCATGCATCCATCCTCAAGCACAATATGGACACGATTATTTGCCAATAAATCTAAACTCCCATTCCTTGTTTCTCTCCCAAAATGTATTAACTCACACTTCTCCACAATAAATTGCATCTGCCACCTGCCTGCCTTTTCAGCTGAACTGCCCGAGGCTCTTCACTATTTACTAAACATCACACTTTTGTTTTGAAATCTGAGATTGTGTTCCCTATACCCAAGTGCAAATCATCTATATATAGCCCGAGAGCAAAAGTACACCCTGCACTCACCCTTGATGTACACCACTTTTGATCCTTGACCAAACCAAGCAATACTAATTAATCCTAATGCTTTGCTTCTTGTCCAAACAACTTTCTATTCATGCTACTATATTTCCTCTTACACCAAACACATTCATTTTTCTAACAAGCATCGGGTTATCTAATGGCTTCTATAAATCCATATACACTACATTTACTTTGCCGATACAACCGATCACTTCTTCAAAGAATTACATTAAATTTATGAAGCACAACATGCTTTTAACACATTCAGGCTGGCTGACCTTGAATAACCTATATTTTTTAAAAGCTCACGAAGTTTACCTCAACCTATGAATTATAAGAATTTGTCAGCAGCTGGTCTTAGACTAATGGATCTATAATTCCCTTCTTGTACAAGAATATTACATCAAATACTCTCCAAACCAATGGCACAGGTTGCATATTTAAGGAGGATTGACACATCGAGGCCAGAGCATTTGCTATCTACTCCGAGTTCTTTCAACAGCCTAGGATGCATACCATTAGGGCACAGTGACTGATCCACTGCGACTTCTGATCACTTTTTCAGGTTCAATTCCTTTTTTACAGTTAGTTCTATCAGGTGTTCATATCCTCTCTAATATATTTATGTTCTTAATTTTACCATCAATTGTAAAAACTGATGCAAAATATATGATACCACCACAATATCCTGCACAATATAATTCCTTCCTCCAACCTGGAGTGGTTCTAGCCTCACTTTAACTATTCTTTTACTTTTTATATGCTTATAAAAGTACCTAATATATTATCTATTTTTTTATATTCCCTTTTAGCCCCACTAATCTAACTTTTCACCGTCCTACTACACTTTCTATATTACTTATTACCTTTAGTATCATTAGCCCTAACTTGATCATATGCCTCCCTTTTAAGTTTCAGTTTAGTTGTACTCTCCCTGTCATCCACAGAATTCTATGCTTTGACGCACTCCCTTGTTGCCGGTTTCTTTCCCTTTTTCCTTTGACATTATTTCCTCATGGTGAAACTTACTCATACTGGAAAGTGGACTGCTTTAGATTTTCAGCGAAGCCATCTGCTTCCATCCTAATGATTTAATTAATTCTGCGCTCCCTCTTTTAGTCTCAAACTTTCCCTACGCTGCCATATCAATTTAAATTTCATAAGAATTAGGAGCAAGAATAGGCCATACTGTCCCTCAAGCCTGCTCCGCCATTCAATACGATGATGGCTGATCTTTGACCTCAACTCCACTTTCTCGACTGATCTCCATATATCTTGATTCCCTTACTGTACAAAAATCTAGCTATCTCAGCCTTGAATATACTTAACGATCCAGCATTCACAGACCTTTGGAGTATTAAATTCCAAGATTCACAGCCTCAGTGAAGAAATTCTTCCTCATCGGAGTCTTAAATGCCAGACCTATTATCGTGAGACTGTGTCCCCTAGTTCTCGACTCTCCAGCCAGGGAAAAAAACCTCTCAGCTTCTATCCAGTCAATCCCGCTCAGAATCTTATATGCTTCAATGAAATCACCTCTCATTTTTCTAAACTCCAAAGAGTATAGGCCCAATCTACTCGTCTCTCCTCAGAGGACAACCCTCCCATCCCAGGAATCAATCCAGTGAACCTTCGTTGCACTGCCTCTAACTCAAGTATATTCTTTCTCAGATAAGGAGACCAAAACTCCTGGTGTGGTCTCACCAAAGCCCTGTACAATTGTAGCAAGACTTCCTTACTCTCGTACTCCAACCCTCTTGCAATAAAGGCCAACATGCCATTTGCCTTCCTAACTGCTTGCTGTACTTGCTTGCTAACACTGGGGCTGAATTTACAGCCCCTACGGGTGCATACGGGCATGTAGGCGGCCCCACAAGTTCCGGGTTTAGGCATGCTCTGCGCATGCGCTGAAACCCAGAACTTGTGATCTGTCAAGAATCCTCTTGACAGATCATACAAATCTGAAAGAAATGGGCCTCCATGAGCGGAGTTGGGCTATTCGTCCAACTTCTACCCAGCAAATGTCCTTGAAATTCTTACACCTGGTAAAAATAGGCGCAAGGCCTGCTTTTACCATTGTAACAGTTTAAAAAACACAGAAAAATAAAATGTTATCACTCATTTATATATTAAAAACCATGTCCAATGAGGTAAGTTTATTTTTAGCTCTGTTAAAACATACTTTTTCCCCCCCAAAATTAACTTTTTGTTTAATTAAATAATTATAATTAATTTTAAATATGTAATGTTTAAAAAAAAAATCATTTCACGTGTTCATGTATTTTTTAAAGTGATCCCCATTCATACTTATGGGAGTTCTGAACAAACAGAAATCCCATAAGTATGAATGGAGATTTCCCTCTTTTATTGGTTGGATAAGCCCACACAATCCCAAGGGTGTTTGTGAACCACTTGCTCCCCTAGGATACGTGGGCCTCTAACCTCGGATACTGGAGGCACGAATCTACGAACCTCCCGGACCATCAGGACCACCAGGTAAATTCATAGATTTTTTTTGCAGGTCGGAGGCATCTGCCTCAGGAAGCCTCTGATCGCAAATTTTAGTCCTCTGTGTTTCTTGTATGAATACACCTAAATCTCTCTGAAGACCAACATTTAATAGTTTTTCACCATTTAAAAAATATTCTGTTTTTCTATTCTTCCTGACAAAGTGAATAACCTCTCATTTCTCCACATTGTACTCCATCTAATGCCTTATTGCCCACTCACTTAACCCATCTATATCCCTTTGCAGGCTCTTTGTGTCCTCCTCACTGCTGACTTTCCAACCTGGCTTTGTATCATCAGCAAACTTGAATACTTTACACTCAGTCCCGTCATCTAAGTCATTAATACAAAGTGTAAATAGCTGAGGCACAAGCACTGATCCTTGCGGCACCCCACTAGTTACAGCCTGCCAACGTGAAAATTACCCATTTAGCCCTGCTCTCTGTTTCCTGTCCAAGCCTCTATCCATTGTTAATGTATTACCCCCAACCTCCAGAGCCCTTATCTTGCCTAACAACCTTTTACACGGCACCTTATCAAATGCTTTTTGGAAATCCAGATATACTGCATCCACTGGTTCCTCTTTACATACCCTACTAGCAACATTCTCAAAATGCTGTGATAAATTTGTTAAACACGATTTCTCTTTCATGAAACCATGTTAACTCTGCCTAAACATATTATGATTTTCTAAAGGCCCCGTTACCATTTCCCCTTGTATAATACCATCATTCTAGCCAAAATAAAATGTAACGCAAGAGACAACACAACAAAGCTCCTGTATATCCGTGCTCATCTAACAATTGGGCCATGCAGCTTGAATAACTTGTGGAAAAGAGTGACCTTTTTCACCTTTACCTGGTGGATTTTACCCAACAATATATTTTTTTATCACCATGTGGTGTGAGAATCACCTGTGGATTTGTTTTTACAAAAGTAGTTCGATCTTTAACAATCACTGCAACAGAAGCTAACAGTGATAAAGAATTTGCAATTCAGAACGTGCATTATCAATCCAGTTAAGAGATAGTCCACAGCCTCGTGGGACTATTATCATCCAACAGCCAGTGTACCTTCAAGCACTGTATTTGTTATTCTGCTTGTACTCAAGCACAATCAATGGAAGTAACACTGAAACGTCACAAAGTTTATCTGGAAAATCACTTGTAATTTATGGACCCATCGATCATTTATATTAGGTTCCGTTTTGTAGTATCTACTAAAATGATGGGGCTGAATTTGTGGTCCCTGCGTGGTGTGCATGTGCCCGTAGGGACCCCGCACGTTCCAGGTTTAGGCAGGCACTGTGCATGCGCCTAAACTCGGAACTTGCGATCTGTCAAGAATCCTCTTGACAGATCGTACAAATCTAACATGATTGGGCATTCGTGGGCGGAGAGTACCTAACTTCTGCCCAGCGAATGCCCGTGAAATTCTTATGCTTGATAAAAGCAGGCGTAAGGACCTGCTTTCATCAGTGCAAGACTTTTAAAGGACAAAAAAATAACATTTTTCAATAATTTAAACATTTAAAAACCTGTGAAATAAGGCAAGTTTCTTTTTAGACCCTTTAAAATATGTAAATTTATTTTTCAAAAAATTACATTTTTGTTTTAAATAATTAATTAAATTCCATTTTGATTAATTTTAAATATTGATGATTTAAAAAAATGTATTTTAAGGGTTTGTGTATTCCCATTCGTAATGATGGTGATTCTATACATACAGAACTCACCACAAGTATGAATGGGAATACCCCTACTTTGATTGGTTGGGCAGGCCCACGTGAACCCAGGAACACTTGCGAAGCGCTTGGAATACACGGGTTTCTACACAGGCCTTCACGTAGAGGCCCAGGACCGCAAGTCTCCGAACCTCCCGGGCCACCAGGTAAGTTCGGAGAACTTTTTTCAGGCCAGAGGCACCCGCCCATGGAAAGCCTCCGATCGCAATTTCTGCACAATAGTTTTTATTCCATATCATTTTCTCCAAACCCTTATATTCCTAGTAGCAATTAACTTCCCCGGGGAGAGATCAGGCTGGCGATCTACTCCCAGGCATCGGATCATGACACTTTTTACTGGCTAGTATAGGGCATGCATGAATGGTCCAGTGATTCTCCAAGATAGCATTATTGATATTGGAAACCAACACCATGAAGAACAGAAAGAAGAGCTAGTATAGCACCTTTCATATTCCAAAGCACTTCATAGCTAATAAATTACTTTAAGTGCAGTTACTGTTTTGTGGGCAAAACATAGTAGCCAATTTTTCACATAGGGTCTCATGAACAGCAATGAGTTAAATGATTATTTAAACTGTTTTAGTTATTTGAGGGATCAATGTTGGACAAGGAATGAAGAATGAATGTTGGCCAGAACACAACTGTTCTTCTCTGAAAAATTTCCAAATAATCTACATCCACCTGAACTGGTCAATGGAGCTTCATTTAATTCCTCATCAGAAAGATGACCCATGTATAATGTTGCACTCTCTCAATATTGCACTGAAGTGTTAACGTAAATCCTATGTTCAAGTCCTGTAGTGGGGCAGGGGGCCCAACATCGTTACTTAAAGCTAACCGCACCTCTTAAAGGGGAGGTATATTGTGGCTGGTGGGGTGCCGAGATCATTCTGAATATTCTGCTGTGGAAGAATCAACAATGGTTCACCAAGGTTTTCGGATGCTGCACTGTTGGTCTTAGTGGAAGAGGAGGAAAGAAGGAGAGATGTCCTACACCCTCGGGGGGGGGGGGGGGCGGAGGCCCTCCAGACACACACACACAGAAGGCAGTGGCAAGAGGTAACGGCAGAAGTCAATGCCAGGAATGTAGCCCCAAGTTCCTGGATGCAGAGCAGGAAGATGTTTAATAATTGCACATGGTTGTCAAGTTCAATGAGTACACTTTCAAATGCCATATTCCACCAACTGCATCACTAGTCTTACCCACTACTCAATTCACTTGACCCCCCCCCACGCTACCCATCCTCACCTACCAACAATCTCTATCAATCAGAACTCATACATAACAGTCAGGTGTTTTACCTCACTCCCACACACTTAGCACTGTTGCTAGCCTCACACCCACACCTCAAAGCTTGCATACACTGGCAGCAATGCAACCATGATAACCACATCACCCAAACATATTGCATGAGACTCACTGGCAAACTTCCCTCTTTTTTGCAGGAGAAGCTGGTGCACAATGGGATGCAGGAAGTAATGGGAGGGGGGAAGGCACGTCTGCATGTTTTAACCCCATGGAGGAGACAGTGCTGGCCATTATGAAAAGGTCCATTGCTGAGGCCGTGGCCACCGGTGAGGCTATCTGCACACCTAATCCACCTTCTCTCATCCCACTTCTCCCTCATCCCACAATCTCTTCTGATTTACAAGCTGCAGATGGTGTAAGTGTGCACATCATACTTTCTCCTCTCCCCTCACCACAACACAACCCTTGTCCCTTTTTCATTTCAGATACTCAAGAACTGGAAGCTGCCCAGGCAGTGGAGGAAGCGCTAGAGGAAAGTGAAGATGAAGACATACCATCACTTGATTTCACAGTTGGAGCCACCAGCTCAGATACTGACACTGCACGTAAACTGGAGGATTGGAGGCGGGATCTGTACTTGGTGAGACACTGGGCACAAGTGCAGTGGAGCCAGGGCTGGGGGAAACGATAGCGCAGGCACCAGGTCACGGCAGGTCGTGGTCGTACACTATTTCTACTGCACAGGACTCAGATGATTACTTCGATGGGCCAAGCTACAGAAGAAGGTTAATGGGTGTATGCTACCTAATAATTGGGAAGCCGACCGGAAAGCCTGCGTTCAATGTCAAGGAGAATGGAGGAGTACAGCACCAAGTTGGCACAGGGTGTTGTGCAGAGCTCAGAGCCCAGCCTTTCCAAAATGGAACGAGTGGCTGCCTCCATTAACACACCTGTGGAGCCAACCATGATGCAGCATCTGATGGACAATGTCTCAGCTTCCATTACAGCGCAAGCAGCATCCACCCCATGTCTGAGTGCTGCAGTGGTGAGCTGCGGCCATGGGCAGCATGGCGGCTCCGACTTCTGAGGGACCATCAGTGGCAGGTCGGGGCCATAAAAGGAGCGGCGAGCAGCGGCCATGAGCAGCGTGGAGGCATGCCACTACAAGGTACAGCGCGAGCTGATGCAGAAAGGCAACGGCTGTGAAGAGTGACATCACCAAGGTCACCACTGTGGAGGGACGTGATCAGGGCCCAGGAGAGGTGCGAGTTCAGGGCCAGGGGCCCAGGGGCAGCATGGACCGGCCCACACTGCGACACTTGTGCACACTAGATCCGTGCAGCAGAGCTGGTCTCCAGTTGTCTTGGTTAATCCTTGCCACTGGATGAAGACCTAGCTCTGTCAAGCCCATGTGGTGGCTGGTGTGCACGTTAAAAAAATGCACGCACAGGCATCTTCCACCCTTCAGGATGTAGTTCGGTTCCTTCAATGAAACATCTGTGAACTCGTCCTTTTTTTGGCATGGAAGCAAGTCATCCTTGTTTCGAGGGACCACCTATGATGATGATGATGCTACAGTGGAAGCTCAGACTGCTGTCATCCAAACTCAGCTTGCTGCCATGGACGTGCATATGGCTTCCATCACGGCTCTGGATACCAGTATGCAAAGGGGCTTGCAGGGTGTCACAGCATTCCAGTAATCTGTTCTCCAATGGATCTGATTCCCAAAGACCCTCTGTGGATAAGGCCTCCTGCTGAGAGCCCTTTTTCCCTACCTCCTCCCTCTTGTAGCAGCTTGGCCTGCTCTGCATGGACTCTGCTCATTCCTCCAGTCGTGCTCAATGCCAAGAGAAAGCTCTCCTAGGCCACCCATGTCTGACTGGTTTGTGCACAAGCCTTTAAGTCACCAAAAAAATACTTCAGCACCTGCCAGACCATTCCCTGTAGACTACTGAAACTTTAAACAAGTGAGGAAAAGCACCCATGCAGAATTGCAGCAACAGGCAGAAGAAATAATCCAGCAATTAATCTGTAAATACTTGATGATCCCTTTAAATAGAGCTGGTGGGGGCAGTCCTTCATGCCTTTGAATGCGTGCTCAGCTGTTGGAGGTTAAGAGAGGGCCTAGGCTGCAGCGTGAAGCTCCAAAATGGCAGCACTGGCATCAAATCAGCATTTGTACACTGATTGCCGTCATGATCTGTAGCTCTGCATGCTGCCAATGGTCATTGAGTGTGCACGCTAATCCCTTTATAAACACAGCCTCCAACACACGTCCCTTTGGAAGTGTGTGTGAGCATCACGAACACCATTTTGTTAGTTTAAAAGGCCTCATAGTGCCCCAAAAATTGTGCTACAGAGCCCAATTCTGCCCGCATTATCTTCTGACTCAGAGACAAGGGTGCTACCATGGAGCCAAGCTGAGAGAATATAAAAACTTTATGTTCCGATATTCTGTACCATTCCTTTGCCAAAGTGCACTTGCAGGTAACCTGCTACCATTTGCACTAAAAGGAGTCTTTATTTAAAGCATGGGAGAGTTTGGAGACTCATTACATGGGAATATTGCATGCAAGCTCGAGATATTGTGCTCTCAAAATGCCAAAACCATTGATGTATTACTGTAAGGAGTATAGAAGAATTGTAAGGGGATAAAATACGGTCACTAAAGTGGAAGTAGATAGACAGATAGATGGTCACTAAAGTGGATACTGAAGGTCGTGAATTGATCTGACACATGGTCCAGATTGTAGGGCTTATCAGTATTAGGAGGTTCTAAAGAATCGGGAGTTGCTCTACCTTATAGTAGGGATTGTAATATATCGTAAATTGAGATTGTATGTAAAACTCGCTTATGTATGTAAAGCTCACTTATAACACTCGCTTACAATGAGTTTTAAGAAGGGGAAGCAGCAAAGCCTGCTATGCAGCAAAGCTTGATGGTTAATGAATCATCCGTTGTGTTAACCTTAATACAGACTGATGGAAACTTACATTCAGTACAGAACAACATCTACCAAGGACAGGTGGGAGTCAACAGTCTAGAAACATAGATTGTAGCAGCATCTGAAACTCATGAGAACGAGAACATTTTGACTGGAGTTCTCTTGGGAAAGGGATAAGAAAGCAGGTGTTTGGGAACAAGATAGCAAACCCTGGGAAACAAGGTCAATTCATACATCATGAGGAACTGAGGCAAAGTTGACACCACTGAACTACACATTCCGGAAGGGTGGCATGGATGGGAGATGGACAGGTGGGGGGAACCACTCACAGCCAGTCTGATAAGGGACAACAAATCAATGTAACTTCGCTGATAGCAGTAGGCCAATCAGTGGTTTTGTAGGAGGGTTGCACACCTTGGAAAATGTATAACTATAGATTTAAAACCTCTTCTTAGAAGGGTTCATTGGAACTCTTCCCCTGCATGCTTGAATAAAAACGGGTTGAACCGAGGTTTCGTCTGAGTGATTCCGTGATCGCTATACGGGCGGGTGTCGATTCCTTATATCAGGGAGTCCACCTTGAAGAAGAGAAGTCTTCTTTGTACCCCAACATTTACCAATGCTTTTGACTTTCAAATCATCAATTTAAAGTTTAATCAATTCTAATTGATTTCACAGTCTTAGATTTTTTCAGGAATTCTAAATATGTTTTACAATTCATATTTCATCAGTCTTTGTTATTAGACCATTGCCAGTTATGGTAGTCCTACATTCTTCATTGATCTTCACTACTGATGGAGTCCAACTTTCTATTAAGAAATCGAGGTGTTCTTTTGTTTATCTAACACATACAGAAGTTTCTCCCAAGTAATCTCCAAAGCACCATCTTTCTTTTTGGATACGTATTCATCTCATCAACATTTTGAAAGATGGGAAGAATCTAAAGTCTGAATTAACCCAAATTCTCATTTCTAATTATCAGTATTGTATTTGAAAGAAGGAAATTGCACTATGGGATATGAGATTCACCTGCCTTCTTTAATTGGGTTAACATCTCTGGTAAAACAGTGAAGAGAGGGGCTTGAGTAAACTGTGTTAAGTATTTGACCGACCATTCACAGTGACGGACAGGTTTGGCCTTGGGCTGGGTATCGTGAGTGCGGAGATGGGATGGGCAGTAAAGCCAATGACGTTGTCGCCATGAGACTCGGGCTATTTTAATTTCCGGGTCTCCTTAACCTTAAAAGAAGGTATCTTAATTCTGCTGCCCCTGCAGCTGCTCCCCTAGTAGCCTGACCAGAGCTGACGGAAGGCTGCTGTTTGTCATGTCTGGACCCTTGAGATGCTAAAGCCTCCAAGCCCCCTGCTGCAAACTGCTGCAACTTGGCTGTGACTGGAGCAATCTGGCCCAGCTGACTTGCTAGCACCATGGAAAGTGTGGGTGGGGGTGGCAAATGTGCAGATATGCTGACGTTTTGAGAGAGACCAGCATGTACTGCTCCCTTCCCACCACTGCCACGCCCTGAGGTCTGGGCTCATCACTTCCAGTAATCTGCCAGAGACCAGATTGCAGAAGATGACCAACCCCTTCAAAGCTGCGTTACATTCCATCCCCTAATCTTTCGATTGTGGTGCCCAGAGTTTGCAACTGTTTGAGCTTCCACCAAAGCTATAAATCGTGCAAGCATGAGTTCCAACTGTGACGGCTCATTATGCAGGGTGGACAATAGAGTGGTGATTATTGTGTCCTAACACAGATGAGACTGCACACAGGGATGTTAAAGTAACAGTGGCCTCTGTCTTTACTAAGACACTCCAGAGTGAGGAACAGGCCTTAGGGGCCGGCTTATATACAGTGCTCCCAAGGGATACTGGGATTCCTTGGGACTTCAGTGGATGCACTCCCTAGTGGCGGAACATGGGAGTGCATGCTTTACAGATACACAACATCATTCCCCGCCAAAGTCAAAGTGAAAACCATTTACAAGATGAGGCGGTCGGGAGCCTTGCTTTCCCTGGTGGACCGCCTCGGTACAAATATCTGTTCTGGTGTGTTGGCTGTGCCCTCGCTGGGCTGGCGTGTTGTTGGCACTGCAGGGCTGCTGGGTGAGCCTGGCCTTGCTGGGCTGTTGGGCATGATGGGTTAGATTTCCTGGTCCGGGGTGGTGTCGTTGATCCTTTGGGTGTGTGTTGTGGGCTCGAAAAAGGAGGTGTCTGCTGTGGGTTATTCAGGGCAGTCTGTGAACCACAGCCTCATTTGGTCCAGGTGCTTTCTGCAAATTTGTCCATTGTCTAGTTTGACTACAAACACCCTATCCCCTTCTTTAGCTATCACTGTGTCCACAATCCACTTGGGACCATAGTTCAGCACATACATAGGGTCATTCAGATCAATTTCCCATGACACAGTGGCGCGACCATCGTTTACATTTTGTTGCTGCCACCTGCTCTCAACCTGATCATGCAGGTTGGGGTGAACTAGCGAGAGTCTGGTTTTAAGTATCCTTTTCATGAGTAGCTCAGCCGGGGGCACCCCTGTGAGCGAGTGGGGTCTCGTGCGGTAGCTGAGCAGTACTCAGGACAGGCGGGTTTGGAGTGAGCCTCCTGTGACTCGTTTAAGGCTCTGTTTGATTGTTTGTACTGCCCGCTTTGCCTGCCCATTGGAGGCTGGTATAAACAGGGCTGAGGTGACATGTTTGACCCCATTGCGGGTCATGAATTCTTTAAATTCGGCACTGGTGAAACATGGCCCGTTGTCACTGACCAGTATGTCAAGCAGGCCTTGGGTGGTAAACATGGCCCTCAGGCTTTCAATGGTGGCGGTGGCGATGCTTCCCGACATTATTTCACATTCAATGCATTTTGAAAAAGCATCCAAACCACCTGGAACATTTTACTGAGAAATGGGCCCGCATAGTCAACATGGATCCTTGACCATGGTCTGGAGGGCCAGGACCACAAACTTAGTGGTGCCTCTCTGGGTGTGTTGCTCAACTGAGCACACACGCTGCATTGCCATACACAGGACTCTAAGTCAGAGTCGATACCGGGCCACCACACGTGGGATCTGGCTATCGCTTTCATCATTACCATACCCAGGTATGTGCTGTGGAAATCCGAGATGAACGTCTCCCTGCCCTTTTTGGGTAGCACTACGCAGTCTGCCTGAATGGTAGTCTGCTCGTCCTTTCGCCACTGGAACGGCTTGATTAGCTCTTGCATTTCAACGGGGATACTGGCTCAGCTCCCATGCAGTACATAGTTTTTTACTAGGGACAGCAGAGGATCTTGGCTGGTCCAAGTCCTAATCTGGCGGGCCGTGACAGGTGATTTATCATTTTCAAACGCTTCCATGACCATCAACAAGTCTGCAGGCTGCACCACCATCACCAAGTTTGCAGGCTGCGCCATTTCCAACCCGTGGTGGGCAATGGTAGCCGACTGAGAGCATCCGCACAGTTCTCGATGCCTAGCCTGTGGCGGATGATATAGTTATATGCTGATAGCGCGAGTGCCCACCTTTGTGTGTGGGCTGAGACATTAGTATTTATCCCCTTGTTTTCAGCAAACAGGGATATGAGGGATTTGTGATCGGTTTCCAGCTCAAATTTGAGGCCAAACAGGTACTGATGCATTTTCTTTACCCCGAACACACACGCTAATGCCTCTTTCTCAATCATGCTGTAGGCCCTCTCGGCCTTCGACAAGCTCCTGGAGGCTTAGGCGACAGGTTGCAACTTCCCCACAACATTAGCTTGTTGTAATACACACCCGACTCCGTACGACGACGCGTCACATGCTAGCACAAGTCTTTACACTGGTTATACAATACAAGCAGCTTGTTGGAGCATAAATGTTTCTGGCTTTCTCAAAAGCAATTACTTGGTTTTTTCCCCCATACCCAGTTCTCACCTTTATGCAATAACACATGTAGGGGCTCTAAGAGGTGCTTAACCCTGGTAGGAAGTTACCAAAATAGTTCAGGAGTCCCAGGAACGACCGCAGCTCCGTGACGTTCTGTGGCCTGGGCACATTCCTGATAGCCTCTGTCTTGGCGTCTGTGGGCCGAATACCGTCCGTCGCAATCTTTCTCCCCAAAAACTCCACTTCTGTTGCCATGAAGACGCTTTTCCACCTCTTCAGCCGCAGCCCTACGTGATCCAGTCGCTGGAGGACCTCCTCCAGGTTTTGTAGGTGCTCGACGGTGTCCCGACCCGTGACCAATATGTCGTCCTGAAAAACCACCGTGGTACCGACTTGAGTAGGCTCTCCATGTTTCTCTGGAAGATCGCTGTAGCCGACCGAATTCCAAATGGGCATCTGTTGCAGATGAACAATCCCTTGTGCGTGTTGACGCAGGTGAGGCCCTTCTAAGACTCCTCCAGCTCCTGTGCCATGTAGGTCGAAGTCAGGTCGAGATTGGTGAATGTCTTGCCTCCTGCCAGCGTCGCAAATAGGTTGTCTGCCTTAGGTAGCGAGAAACGATTAATAGTTACTTTATAATCGCCGCAAATCTGACCATGCCATCACTTTTGAGTACTGGAACAATCGGGCTGGCCCACTCGCTGAATTCCACTGGGGAGATGATACCCTCGCGTTGTAGCCTGTCCAGCTCGATTTCCACTCTCTCTCTCATCATGTGAGGTACCACTCTCGCCTTGTGGTGAATGGGTCGTGCCTCTGGGACCAAGTAGATCTGCACCTTCGCCCTGGAAAAGTTTCCAATGCCTGACTCAAAAAGGAAAGGAAATTTGTTAAGAACCTGGGTACATGATGCCTCATCGACATGTGATAGCGCTCAGATGTCATTCCAGTTCCAATCCAGAGTGGCAGTTCATGCATGATGCCCTCGCAGGTGACCTTGACCATGGCACTGCCCAGGACAGTGATAAGCTCTTTGGTGTACATTCTCAATTTGGTATGGATGGGGCTCAGGGCTGGTGTGAGTGCCTTGTTGCACCACAGTCTCTCAAACATCTTTTTACTCATGATGGATTGGCTAGCGCCAGTGTCCAGTTCCATGGCTACGGGCAAGCCATTCAATTTTACATTTAGCATTATAGGTGGACATTTTGTCGAAAATGTGTGCACCCTGTGTACTTCAGCATCTGCCTCCTCTCTCTAAGGCTCAAAATTGCTTTGATCCACCATGGACCGATCTTCCTCTGCCACGTGGTGGTTAGCAGGTTTGCAGAGCTTGCAGCCTCGTCTGCAAGCTCGTTGGAGTTTCCCCATTGTTCCACAGCTTTTACAAACATACACTTTGAAGCGGCATGAATAGGCTGAATGGAAGCCTCCACAACGCCAACAAGGTGTGAATTGCCTTGCATTCATCCTTTGTTGCCGACTCTGAGTCATCTGGGTCACCTGAGGTCTGCTGGCAGTTGCAGACTCATGGTTTCTGCCCTGTACATTTCTGCTTGCAAACATAGTTCCAGTTAATTTATGAACATTGCTAGCAATTGTGTGCTGAGAGATTTGTTTGGTGTTATCATTGGTGGGCATAAACACCTGTGCTATCGCAATGGCCTTACTGTGGGTCGGTGTCTCTACAGTCAAAAGTTTTCGTCGGATGGTCTCGTGGCCAATGCCCAGTACAAAAAAGTCTCTGAGCATTTGCTCCAGGTAGCCATCAAACTCACGTTGTCCTGCAAGTTGCCTTAGCTCAGTGACGTAGCTCACCACTTCCTGACCTTCAGATCGCTGGCACGTGTAGAACCGATACCTCGCCATCAGCAGGCTCTCCCTCGGGTTAAGATGCTCCCGAACCAGTGTACATAGCTCCTCATACGACTTATCTGTGGGTTTCACCGGAGCCAGAAGATTCTTCATGAGGCTGTAGGTCAGTGCCCCGCAGACCGTGAGGAGGACCGCTCTCCTTTTTGCAGCGCTTCCTTCTCCGTCCAGCTCGTTGACTACAATGTACTGGTCTAGCCGTTCGACATAGGCTTCCCAGTCCTCACCCTCTGAGAACTTCTCCAGGATGCCCGCAGTTTGCTGCATATTTGCATTGGATTTGTATACTCGTCGCCAGTTATTGTGTTGATTTTTGTGTTCCTAACACAGATGAAACTGCACACAGGGAGGTTAAAGTAACAGTGACCTCAGTCTTTATTAAGACACTCCAGAGTGAGGAACATGCCTTCGGGGCCGGCTTATATCCAGTGCTCCCAAGGAATGCTGGGATCCCTTGGGACTTCAAGGGATGCACTCCCTAGTGGCAGAACATGGGAGTGCATGCTTTACAGATACACAACAGTGATGCCATTTGAGACGACACCACAGAGGCTGGTTGCAGACTCTTCCACAATCTCAGCCAGTGGTGAACCTCCTTGGCACACCTACCAATACCTTGTATCGCTGTCAGTATGAGGCTGGCAGTTTTCCTCTAATGGCTGGGCCCTGAAACTCCTCATACCTATTATCCTTAGCAAAGCCTGGTCAGAGCCTTGCCCTCCACTGAGGTCTCTCCTGTGCTGTCTCTGCCACCAGTTGCTACTACTGCCCACTGCTGCTGGATATTTCACCACGAGCAGGTCAGCCTAGCTCGCTATCTAACTGATGCGGTGTGCCAATGTCTGAGCTGATGCCTGAGAGAAGTGGAGTGCCTGATGCTGTATCCTCAGAGGATTGATCCCCTGGGTGAGAAATAAATGGAAGGAATTTATTATGCATGACATTCAATTTATCACATTTGGCACTTTGGTCTGCAGTGTAGTTTAATAGCAGCTTCTCAATCTGCATGGTCAGGATGTCAGTGATATAGAAGTTATCTAAATGGTCTGAATGTTCTTCCATGCAGGATGAAGGGATTGGTGAAGAATGTGACAAGGATTGTCATACAGAGGGGCTCTTTCTAAGTTCTCAGGGCAAGAAATGAGAAACTCAATGGAATCGCAGATATATAAGCTGATCCCTGACATCTCTGGCTTCAAGGCGCTGATGTAGCTCTCCTTCCTGCGCTGGTTCATCTCGTCCCCAAGGTCTTCCTCA
Source organism: Pristiophorus japonicus (assembly GCF_044704955.1). Classification (NCBI taxonomy): domain Eukaryota; kingdom Metazoa; phylum Chordata; class Chondrichthyes; family Pristiophoridae; genus Pristiophorus; species Pristiophorus japonicus. The sequence continues at coordinate 152,700,953 of NC_091988.1, read as the reverse complement.
TCTGATGCCCGCTGCTGCTGCTGTCTTCCCTCCTCCAAATACAGGCCTGTCTGCATTGCAATCTTGGGCAATATGCAGCAGACTACAACAATGCGTGACATTCTACTCATCTACTCACCAAGACTGGTCCAAATATCTAAACCTCTGCTTGAGCAGTTGTATTGTGGGTTTTGTAAGGATCCCAGTTGTGCCCTGGCTCCAACAGTAACTTTGCTACTCAGCATGGTAGGGCTGCATAGGGGTGTCATCAGCCAAGGCCTGCAGAAGGTATCCTTTCTCTGCCACTCCTGCTATCATGCTCTCGCTACAGTTGATTAGTGATCGAAGTCAGGTCAGTTTAAATGGTGGGAAATCGGGAAAGGTGTGGAGAGGCATTGACACGACTTCAACCTCCCTTCCCACACCGTTCCCACCGGGTTCGGGGGGGTGGGTCTGGTATGGCTTTAAATGATCCCTTGATATATTATGATCTGTGTTTATTATAGAGTTCTATGTTGTTAAAACTCAGATTTTGTTGACACTAAATGTAATTTTAGGGTGCTTGTTTGGATTGGCTCATTAAAATAATTTTTTTTAAAATTCCTAATTAACTGCAAAACATTTGCTTCAGATCGCAGAGATTCTTAGCATGTTGCCAAAGGTTGCCTTTGTTTTCTTTGATTACTTTTATTAACTTGATTGACACATACTTGAAAACATTTATAGCTATGCAGTCTTGTGGAGTGCTCTGTGTTCTCCAGAGACACATGTTCTTCGCTATCAGTGGTTGACAGTATTTGATGGAACAAACCAAGGGCAAAGGTTCAATGTACACCTGTTTTGGAGATGAGGATTATTTATTTATGTATTTCAATGAAAACTAGGGATGAGAGCTAAATATGAATCACTAATTCAAAATAATCAAAATCAAGCTTGTTCTGATTATTGATAAAGAATCTAAACTTACAAAATACAGTTGAGTACAGGTTTGGATAGCTCGACCCCATTGTTCATTTTACTGATTAAACTGAATCTAGCTTGCAATATAGGAGCAGGAGTAGGCCCATTCAACCCCATGAACATGTTCCGCTATTCAATTTGATCATGGCTGATCTGTAACTCAACTCCCTTTACCTTGCTTTGATTCATATCCCAGATAATGAATAAGTTCTTAATGAATACTTTGCATCTGTTTTCACAAAGGAGGGGGGTGATACAGACACTGCTATCGCGGAGGAGGGGGTGTGAAATATTAGATGAAATAAACACAGAGAGGGAGGAGATATTAAAGGGTTTAGCAGCTTTGAAAGTGGATAAGTCCCCAGGCCTGGATGAAATGTATCTCAGACTGTTAAGTGAAGCAAAAGAGTAAATAGCAGAGGCTTTGACCATCATTTTCCAATCCTCTGGCTTCAGGTGTGGTGAAACTGGAGAACCTTTGTGTAGTTCCTTTGTTTAAGAAGGGAGAAAGGGATAGACCGAGTAATTACAGGCCAGTCAGCCTAACCTCAGTGATGGGAAAATTATCAGCAAAAATTCTGAAGGACAGGATAAATCTTCATTTAGAAAGATAATGTTTAATCAAGGACAGTTAGCACGGATTTGTTAAGGGAAGGTCGTGTTTGATTAACTTGATTGAATTTTTTGAAGCGGTAACAAGGAGGGTCGATGAGGGTAGTCCGTTGGATGTAGTATATATGGATTTCAGCAAGGCCTTTGATAAGGTCCCACATAGCAGACTGGTCACGAAAGTAAAAGCCCATGGGATCCAGGGCAAAGTAGCAAGCTTTAAGTTTTAAGGCAGGAAGCAAAGGTTAATGGTCGATGGGTGTTTTTGTGACTGGAAGGCTGTTTCCAGTGGGGTTCCGCAGTGCTCAGTACTAGATCCCTTGCTTTTTGTGGTATATATCAATGATCTAGACTTGAATATAGGGGGCATGATTAAGAAGTTTGCAGGAAGATATCAATCAACTGGTCAGGTGGGCAGAACAGTGACAAATGGAATTTAATCCGGAGAAGTGTGAAATAATGCATTTGGGAAGGTCTGACAAGGAAAGGGAATACACATTAAATGGTAGGACACCGAGAAGTGTAGAAGAACAAATAGACCTTGGAGTGCATGTGCACAGATCCCTGAAGGTAGCAGGCAGGTAGATAAGGTGGTTAAGAAGACATACAGAATGCTTGCCTTTATTAACCAAGGCATAGACTACAAGAGCAGGGGGGTTATGCTTGAACTGTATAAAACACTGGTTAGGCCACAGCTAGAGTACCATGTGCAGTTCTGGTCACCGCATTACAGGAAGGATCTGATTGCACTGGAGAGGATACAGAGGAGATTTATGAGGATGTTGCCCCGAGTGGGGAATCTTAGCTATGAGGACAGATTGGATAGGCTAGGTTTATTTTCCTTGGAACAGAGGAGGCTGAGGGGAGACCTCATTGAGGTGTACAAAATTATGAGTGGCCTAGAGATAGTGGCTAGAAATTTTCCCCAGTATTTGCACCGTTTTTGTTTGAAGTAGGCTACTTTTTCTGGCCTAACTTAAAAATCCCCAGTTTCCCCAATCAATTTGCATCAGCGTAACTCACTTAGTTACATTTTTTTGGGTACGTTTTTTTCCTCAAAAGGGGGCATTGCCAGCCACCTATGCCAATTCTGGCAATTTAGACAATTTTGGCCAGCTGATAGTTACTCCATTTCTACTTAGGCCATTTCAGCGACATCAAGAATGTCAATTTTCCCCCCGCCGAATGCGCAGAAGGCCCGGCTCCTTTTTCCAGCGCAAACCACAGGCTCCACCCCCCAAGGCGACTGGCCACGCTGCGCGGCTGCAGCTTACAGCCCAAACATCGGGGAAACTTCGGAGATTTTTTTCTGGCGCATTTATTTACCTAATTAAACGGCGCAACTCTGGCAATATGCCAGAAAAAGGGGAAAATTGAGCCCTTAAAAAAGTACTTGGATGTGCACCTGAAGTGCTGTAACCTGCAGGACTATGGACCTAGAGCTGGAAAGTGGGATTAGGCTGGATAGCCACTTGTTGGCTGGCATGGACATGATGAGCCGAAATGACCTCGTTCCGTACTGTAAATTTCTATGATTCTATACTTCACCAAATAAAAATCGAATCGATCTCTGTATTGAAATTTCAACTGATCCAGCAGCCACAGACTAATGGAAGAATGTTTCCATTTTTTTTGTGTGTGATAAAGTTCTTCCTGATTTTACTCTGAAAGGCCTAGTTCTCATTTTTGATTGTGTCCCTTGGTTCTTGCTTTCTCCACCAAAGGAACTAGATTCTCTGTATCTACGCTATTGAATCCCTTTTAAATACCGCAACTATATTACCGATCAACCTTCTAAAGTTAAAGGAATGTATGCAAACTGTCCTCATAATTTAACCCTTTAAGCCCTGGTATCAATCTGGTGAATCTGTGCTGTACCCGCTTCAAGCCAATATATCTTTCCTGAGGTGAGGTGCCCAAAACTGAATTCAGTACTCGAGATGAGGTCTGACCAAGTGTTTGTACAACTGAAGCTAAGCTCTTGCCCTTTGTATCATGTATTTAACCATCTTGCAATGACATAGTCATGTAACTATAACTCATGTACACTGTACCTGTAACCTAGAAATGCACACCTTGATGACAGGGGGTGAACTTGCAGGAGACCCTCCTCACCTGGGTCTCCAGGTATAAAAGGGGAGGTCCTACCCAGGGTCAGCACTCCTTGGTCCTGCGAATAAAATGTGAAGGTCACAGAGTGACCGTGTCTGATATATCCATGCCTCGTGTGAGTTTGAAGTAGGGTGCAGGGACACTACATTTGGCGACGAGAAACGGGAATCACCGAACCACGAGGATGGCCACCGGTGGCACAGAGGAATGTTACTGTGTGGAAGAGGACTGGGACGACTTCGTGGAAAGACTCCAGCAGAGCTTTGTCACGAAGGACTGGCTGAAAGAGACAGTGGCTGACAAGCTGAGAGCGCATCTACTGACCAGCTGCGGACCACAGACTTATGCGTTGATGAAAGACCTGCTCGCACCCCAAAAGCCGGCGGACAAGTCCTTTGACGAGCTCAGCCAGCTGATCAGTGAGCATCTCAAGCCGGCGAGTAGCGTACACATGGCCCAGCACGGTTCTACTCTCACCGGCGTCGGGAGAGACAAAACGTCTCGGACTTCATGGCGGAACTGCGGCGCTTGGCCAGTCTCTAAGTTCTCCGATGCCTGCAGGGGGGAGATGTTAAGGGACTTTTTCATCGAGGGCATTAATCATGTCAGCATTTTCAGGAAGCTCATAAAGACTAAAGACTTGACTTTAGAAGGGGCAGCATTGATAGCTCAGACCTTTATGGCAGGGGAAGAGACCACCAAGCTAATTTACGCGCGCAGCCCTGGTCCAAACGTGGCGACGTACCAGGGAGTTAACATGGTGAACGCGGCTCGGGACCCTGCAGGCAGGTAAGGGCATTTCGAAACCGCCCAGGCAGCAACAGGCTCTAGGGTGGGTCCACAACAAGGACAATGGAAAGGGGATGAGCAATTCATGCCATCTCGAGGAACAATGTGGACCGCGATGGGACCATTAACACCCACCATCAGAGTGCTTAGAAACAGCTAAATGGACAATCAGAGTGGAATGCCTGGTGACAGTCCTTTTGTTAACATCAATCTCAATCTCAGCTCATGCTGGAGGTACGGGGATAGACACACTGCGAGAAGCTGCAGGTTCCAGCAATATACCTGTAGGATTTGTAATGTCAGTGGACACTTGGCCAGGATGTGCAAAACGGCAGTAGTGAGGCTAATCTGCGAGACAGAGGAACCAGATGAGAGGTCTGTAATGCAGGATGAGGCCTGGGGTAAAGCCATAAATGCTGAAGTTCAGCGGTTTCATGTGGCTGATGTTCACAGTTCATACACTAAAACGCCACCCATGATGATGAAAGTCTTACTGAATGGCATCCCGGTGCACATGGAGCTGGATACAGGAGCTAGCCAGTCACTCATGAGCACCCAACAATTTGAGAGACTATGGCCACACAGGACTAGCAGGCCCAAACTGGAACGCATTGAGACGCAGCTACGGACGTACACCAAAGAGATCATCCCAGTACTGGGCAGTGCAAACCTGGTGGTAACACATAATGAATTACAGAACCGGCTGCCACTCTGGATTGTTTAGGGAAATGGCCCTGTGCTTTTGGGGAGGAGTTGGCTAGCTGAGATGAATTGGAAATGGGGGGATGTGCACGCCATTTCATCCGTGGAGCCAAGTTCATGCTCATAGGTCCTGCAAAAATTCGAGTCACTCTTTCAACCTGGTGTCGGAACATTCAAGGGCACTAAAGTGGAGATACACATCACTCCAGATGCCAGACCAGTGCACCACAAAGCCAGAGCGGTGCCGTATGTGATGCATGAAAAAATTGAAAGTGAACTGAACAGGCTGCTCAGAGAGGGCATAATTTCAGCCATTCAATTCAGCGACTGGGCAAGTCTCATCGTTCCCGTCCTCAAAGCAGATGGCTTGGTTAGGATTTGTGGCGACTACAAAGCCACTATCAACTGAGTATCGCTGCAAGACCAATACCCACTTCCGAGAGCGGAGGACCTTTTTGCCACGCAGGCAGGTAGCAAGCTGTTCACCAAGTTGGACCTCACTTCGGCCTACATGACTCAGGAACTGGCTGAAGAATCCAAGCTTCTGACCACCATCACGACACACAAGGGATTATTTGTCTACAACAGGTGTCTGTTTGGCATGTGTTCGGCAGCAGCCATCTTTCATAGAAACATCGAAAGCTTGTTCAAATCCATTCCTGGAACGATCGTATTCCAAGATGACATTCTCATAACCGAAGAACACCTCCACAACCCGGAGGAGGTGCTACGCCGATTGGATCGGGTAGGCTTGCGGTTGAAAAAGGCCAAGTGTGTGTTTTTGGCCCCAGAGGTTGTGTCTTTGGGCAGGTGGGGTTGCCGCAGATGGGATCCGGCCCACTGAATCAGAAACGGAGGCGATCCGCTGGGTGCCCAGGCCCGGCAACACGTCAGAGTTGCGATCATTCCTGGGACTTTTGAACTATTTTGAGAACTTTCTGCCGAACTTAAGCACATTGTTGGAGCCATTACACATGCTCCTGCGTAAAGGTTGTGAATGGTTTTGGGGGGACTGTCAAGAAACGGGCTTTCAATAAGCCGAGGAACCTGCTGTGTTCCAACAAAGTATTGACTTTGTATGACCCCTGTAAAAAACTGGTCTTAACATGCGATGCGTCATCCTCCGGGGTTGGGTCTGTGTTACAGCAGGGTAACGATAACGGCCGACTCCAACTGGTGGCTTATGCCTCCAGGTCGCTCTCCCAGGCAGAGCGTGGATACGGCATGGTCGAGAAGGAAGCACTCGCGTGTGTTTACGGTGTGAAAAAGATGCACCAGTACCTTTTTGGCAGACAGTTCGAGCTAGAGACGGACCACAAGTCGTGAACATCCTTGTTGTCCGACAGCAAGGCTGTCAATGCCAATGCGTCAACTCGCATACAGCGCTGGGTCCTCACGCTAGCTGCGTATGACTACACCATACGGCACCGACCAGGCACCGAGAATTGCGCCGACACGCTCAGCAGGCTCCCACTGGCCACCACCAAGGGGACATCGAAGCAGAACGCCAAGATAGTCATTGCCATTGAGGCTTTTGACACTGCGGGCTCCCCCATCACAGCCCGCCAGATCAAACTCTGGACCAACAGGAATCCCCTCCTATCCATGATAAAAAATGTGTCCTGACTGGGGATTCGGCACCCGCACGTAGGGCGTGCCCCGAGGAAGTCAGACCATTTCAGAGACGGATGGATGAGCTCTCCATCCAAGCCGGCTGCCTGCTATGGGGCAGCCGGGTAGTCATGCCCCAGAAAGGAAGGGAAGCGTTCATCAGGGAACTCCACAGCGAGTACCCTGGCATCGTGTTAATGAAGGCCATTGCCCGGTCACATGTATGGTGGCCGGGGATTGACTCAGACCTGAAACACTGGGTTCGCAAGTGCACGACGTGAGTCCAGCTGGCCAATGGCCCCAGGGAGGCCCCACTCAGCCCGTGGCCCTGGCCCACCAGACCATGGTCACATATTCACGTAGACTATGCGGGGCCGTTCATGGGGAAAATGTTCCTGATTGTTGTCGATGCATACTCGAAGTGGATCGAGTGCATCATATTGAACTCGTGCACGACATCCATCACCGTGGAGAGTCTGCGTACGGTTTTCATGACCCATGGCTTGCCGGACATCCTGGTCAGCGACAATGGCCCGTGTTTCACCAGCCATGAATTCCAGGAGTTTATGTCGGGCAATGGTATCAAGCACGTCCAGACAGCGTCGTTCAAGCCGGCTTCCAATAGCCAGAAGGAATGGCCGGTCCAAGTCGTAAAACAGGGCATGCTACGCATCCAAGGACCCTCCCTTCAGTACCGCCTATCGTGCCTCCTGCTGGCCTACAGGTCCCGCCTGCACTCACTCACGGGAGTCCCACCACTGGAACTCCTCATGAAATGCACACTCAAGACGCGGCTGTCCCTCATTCACCCAGCCCTGGCAGATATTGTTGAGGGCAAGCGCCAGACCCAAACCGAGCTCTATGATCGAAACTCAAGGGGGAGGTGTATAGAAGTAGATGACCCGGTATGTGTTCTTAACGATGCTTTGGGACCCAAGTGGCTTGAGGGTACCGTAATTGGCAAAGAAGGAAATAATCATGGTGGTCCGACTAAACAATGGGCAGATATGCCGCAAACACTTGGACCAAGTAAAGAAAAGATTCAGCATATTCTTTCCTCATATTGCCTATGGTTCTTCTGTCTATCACCTTAAATATGTGCCCTCTGGGTCTCGACGCTTCCGCCAAGGGGAACAGTTTCTCTCTATCTACTCTGTCCAGACTCCTCATGATTTTGAACACCTCTATCAAATCTCCTCTCAACCTTCTCTGCTCTGAGGAGAACAACCCCAGCTTCTTCAGTCTATCCAGATAACTGAAGTCCCTCATCCCTGGAACCATCACGTAAATCTTTTCTGCACCATCTCCATATCCTTCTGAAAGTATGGTGCCCAGAAGTGGACACAATACTTCAGTTGAGGCCGAACCAGTGTCTTTTAAAGGTTCATCATAACTTCCTTGCTTTTGTACTATATGCCTCTATTTAGGATGCCCAGAATCCTGTATGCTTTTTTAACTGCTTTCTCAACCTGCCCTGCCACACACAATGATTTGCGTACATATAACCCCAGGTTTCTCTGTTCCTGCACCCTTTAGTTTATGTTTCCTCTCCTCGTTCTTCCGACCAAAATGTATCGGTCTCCAATTTGTTTCCCTCTGTCTCCCTGCATTGGTTCCCATCCCCCTGCCATATTAGTTTAGCTCCTCGCCAACAGCACTAGCAAACACTCCTCCTAGGACATTGGTTCCGGTCCTGCCTAGGTGCAGACGATCCTGTTTGTATTGGTCCCACCTCCCCCAGAACCGGTTCCAATGTCCCAGGAATTTGAATCCCTCCCTGCTGCACCACTCTATGATAGGCCGGCATGGACACAATGGGCCGAATGGCGGCCTCCTGTGCTGCAAATTTCTATGATTGATAGACTTCAAGAAGGCATTGACAGGCTGGTGGAATAGGCGGCATGTGACAGATGAAAGCAAAAGACAGAAAGGAGATGAGTAAAAGTGGAGGGCAGAGAAACCCAAGGCAAAAAGCAAAATCACTTTGCAGCAAAATTATAAAGGGTCTAAGTGTGTTAAAAATGCAAGCCTGAGGCTCTGTGCCTCAATGCGAGGAGTATTCGGAATAATGTGGACGAATTAACTGTGCAGATAGCAGTTAACGGATACCATGTGGTTGGCATCACAGAGACATGGCTCCAGGGTGACCAAAGCTGGGAACTCAACATCCAAGGGTACTCAACATTTAGGAAGGATAGACAGAAAGGAAAAGGAGGCGGGGCGGCGTTGCTGGTTAAAGAGGAAATTAAGGCAATTGTAAGGAAAGACATTAGCTTGGATGATGTGGAATCGGTATGGGTGGAGCTACGGAATACCAAGAGGCAGAAAACACGAGTGGGAGTTGTGTACAGTCCTCCAAACAGTAGTAGTGATGTTGGGGAGGGCATCAAACAGGAAATTAGGGGTGCATGCAATAAAGGTGCAGCAGTTATCATGGGTGACTTTAATATGCATATAGATTGGGCTAACCAAACTGGAAACAATACGGTGGAGGAAGATTTCCTGGAGTGCATAAGGGATGGTTTTCTAGACCAATATGTCGAGGAACCAACTGGGGGGACGCCATCTTAGACTGGGTGTTGTGTAATGAGAGAGGATTAATTAACAATCTCGTTGTGCGAGCCCCCTTGGGGAAGAGTGACCATAATATGGTGGAATTCTACATTAGGATGGAGAATGAAACAGTTAATTCAGAGACCATGGTCCAGAACTTAAAGAAGGGTAACTTTGAAGGTATGAGGCATGAATTGGCTAGGATAGATTGCCGAATGATGCTTAAGGGGTTGACAGTGAATGGGCAATGGCAGACAGTTAGAGACCGCATGGATGAACTACAAGAATTGTACATCCCTGTCTGGCGTAAAAATAAAAAAGGGAAGGTGGCTCAACCGTGGCTATCAAGGGAAATCAGGGATAGTATTAAAGCCAAGGAAGTGGCATACAAATTGGGCAGAAATAGCAGCGAACCCGGGGACTGGGAGAAATTTAGAACTCAGCAGAGGAGGACGAACGGTTTGATTAGGGCAGGGAAAATAGAGTACGAGAGGAAGCTTGCAGGGAACATTAAAATGGACTGCAAAAGCTTCGATAGATATGTAAAGAGAAAAAGGTTAGTAAAGATAAACATAGGTGCCCTGCAGTCAGAATCAGGGGAAGTCATAACGGGGAACAAAGAAATGGCAGACTAATTGAACAAGTACTTTGGTTCGGTATTCACTAAGGAGGACACAAACAACCTTCCGTATATAAAAGAGGTCAGAGGGTCTGGTAAGAAGGAGGAACTGAGGGAAATCCTTATTAGTCGGGAAATTGTGTTGGGGAAATTGATGGGACTGAAGGCTGACAAATCCCCGGTGTCTGATGGTCTGCATCCCAGAGTATTTAAGGAGGTGGCCTTGATAATAGCGGATGCATTGACAGTCATTTTCCAACATTCCATAGACTCTGGATCAGTTCCTATGGAGTGGAGGGTAGCCAATGTAACCCCACTTTTTAAAAAAGGAGGGAGAGAGAAAACAGGGAATTATAGACCGGTCAGCCTGCTATCGGTAGTGGGTAAAATGATGGAATCAATTATTAATGATGTCATAGCAGCACATTTGGAAAGAGGTGAATGATAGGTCCAAGTCAGCATGGATTTGTGAAAGGGAAATCATGCTTGACAAATCTTCTGGAATTTTTTGAGGATGTTTCCAGTAGAGTGGACAAGGGAGAACCAGTTGATGTGGTGTATTTGGACTTTCAGAAGGCTTTCAACAATGTCCCACACAGAAGATTAATGTGCAAAGTTAAAGCACATGGGATTGGGGGTAGTGTGCTGATGTGGATTGAGAACTGGTTGTCAGACAGGAAGCAAAGAGTAGGAGTAAATGGATACTTTTCAGAATGGCAGGCAGTGACTAGTAGGGTATCGCAAGGTTCTGTGCTGGGGCCCCAGCTGTTTATATTGTACATTAATGATTTAGACGAGGGGATTAAATGTAGTATCTCCAAATTTGCGGATGACACTAAGTTGGGTGGCAGTGTGAGCTGCGAGGAGGATGCTATGAAGCTGCAGAATGACTTGGATAGGTTAGGTGAGTAGGCAAATGCATGGCAGATGAAGTATAATGTGGATAAATGTGAGGTTATCCACTTTGGTGGTAAAAACAGAGAAACAGACTATTATCTGAATGGTGACAGATTCGGAAAAGGGGAGGTGCAACGAGACCTGGGTGTCATTGAACGTACAGCAGGCGGTTAAGAAAGCAAATGGCATGTTGGCCTTCATAGCGAGGGAATTTGAGTACGGGGCAGGGAGGTGTTACTACATTTATACAGGGCCTTGGTGAGGCCACACCTGGAGTATTGTGTACAGTTTTGGTCTCCTAACTTGAGGAAGGACGTTCTTGCTATTGAGGGAATGCAGCGAAGATTCACCAGACTGATTCCCGGGATGGCGGGACTGACCTATCAAGAAAGACTGGATCAACTGGGCTTGTATTCACTGGAGTTCAGAAGAATGAGAGGGGATCTCATAGAAACGTTTAAAATTCTGACGGGTTTAGACAGGTTAGATGCAGGAAGAATGTTCCCAATGTTGGGGAAGTCCAGAACCAGGGGTCACAGCCTATGGATAAGGGGTAAGCCATTTAGGTCCGAGATGAGGAGAAACTTCTTCACCCAGAAAGTGGTGAACCTGTGGAATTCTCTACCACAGAAAGTTGTTGAGACCAATTCACTCAATATATTCAAGAAGGAGTTAGATGTAGTCCTTACTACTAGGGGGATCAAGGGGTATGGCGACAAAGCAGGAATGGGGTACTGAAGTTGCATGTTCAGCCATGAACTCATTGAATGGCGGTGCAGGCTCGAAGGGCCAAATGGCCTTCTCCTGCACCTATTTTCTATGTTTCTATCCAACCTAATTACCCTTTCCAGCTCTTGGTCTGTAGCCTTGTAGGTTATGGCACTTCAAGTGCATATCCAAATACTTTTTAAAAGTGGTAAGTGTCTCTACCTCCACTACCCATTTCCCCTCAAAGCTCCTCTAAACCTCCTATCAGTTACTTTGGGCTAGACTTTCCACTTTGCGATGTTCCAGCGATGTATGACGTCTCAGCCTTACTGATCGCTGGAACATCGCCCATTTTTTTTTGGAGCGCTTTTCCACTTGCCGATATACCAGCGATGTGAAATGGACGATCCGAAATGTCGGCGATGTGACGTTCACCCACCGAACGGCCAGTGCTGTGGAAGGCAAAAGCTTCCCTATCAACGGGCTTCTGTGTATGTGTGGGAGGTCAGGGGTCATCCACACATGCGCAGAAGGCACAGGGAGGGGCAGAGAGAGAGAGAGAGAGAGAGAGGATAGAGAGAGAGGAGGAAGGCAGACACAGATAAGAGAGAGGAGAGAGGATTGTTCATTGTATGTTAAATTGTTTAAAATATTCGTTCATAGTTGGGGGGAATGGGTGGGTGAGGAGGAGGATGTTTGAAAAGAATTCTGTTTGCAATCAATTTTTCAAATGATTTTAACTATTGTTGTGCATTCTCTGATAAGGTTAGTTAACTTAGGCATTTTGAATAATTTAACATCTTTATTCTCTTGTAATAACATTACTTAAGTTAAGCATTAATGCAAATGCTGCACTACAAAGGCCAGGCCAGTGCTGGCAAGGCTGAAACGTAACTCAACTCAAATGCAACTTTTTTATAAACGTAATTGTTAATCTAAATGTAAATGTGACGGTCCTAAATGTAAGTTCATGCAAAGCGTTCCTTTTTCAGCTGCTGATGCAGCAGATTTGTGGCCGCATAACCCCCATGGGATACTGTTCTTCTGGTGGTAGGACAATGGCTATATCGCCAGGCTGGTCCTCCCCGAGGTCCTCACCAGCCTCCTCCTCTCCCTCTTCGTCGGCTGGCTCTTCCGTCTTCTGTCTCCCCTCATTCTGGAGGTGGCCCTGCAGCCCCATCAGGCATTTGCTGTCCTCTCCTTATTGCTAGATTATGTAGCATGCAACACACCACAATAAACTCAGTGACCTGGTCAGGGTGGTACTGTAGGCTGCCACCAGATTGGTCCAGGCATGTGAAGCGCTGCTTTAGGACTCCAATTGTCTTCTCGATGATGTTCCGTGTCACAATGTGGCTTTCGGGAAGTTTGCTATTCTGGAGAAACCCAAAGCCCTCCCGGTCTGCGCCTCCCTGGTCATGGGGAAGCTTATAAAATTAATTCTGTGAGCATAAAGGGCTTCAGTCACCTGTAAAATGCGACAGTATGTGGTGTGCTGAGAAATAGGACAGGTGTCGCCAGCTGAAGCCTGAAAGGATCCCAAAGCGTAGAAGGCTAGTGCTGCAGTAACCTTTACCTCAAAGGATGGTGCTGGAAGGCTGCAAATCCCCCTTGACAAGCTTGCAAATCTCATCAATGACCTCCTTCCGGAAGCGCAGCCTCCTAAGACACATGTTTTCAGACAATTTGAGGTAAGATTGCTTTTCCAAGTCCCTTTATTGGCTGTATGCTCGCCTCCTCTGTCTCTGTCCATGCATTACTCTGCCACCTCTTCGATTGATCCTTTCAGAAACCAATGTGTGAGCAGTAGGCCCCATCACTAGCAATAATTTTTTTCACTTGTTATAAATGCACTTTTCAGTTAAAAAATGCCTAATGTACTAAGCTACAATTGTACAACGAAATATAAGTATAAATCTGAGTCGATCTATCTGTAAAATAGCCTTAAATAACTAACAAATATCTCAGCTGCAGTTTTTTTGCTGCCACCTCCCTTCCTCCAAAATTCAAAATGGCATCCGTAGTGCCCATTTCGATGAGGAAGGCCCGGGAAAAGCAACTATTATCCAGCGATGTTCTCAGCGAGCGATCAGTCTGGTGAAGTGCCGGCGATATGCCGAAAGTTGGGATGGGCGATGTGCAGGCAATCACCTCAGTGATCAGTTCGGCGAAGTGAGCCGAAACTTGGAGGCTTAATTTTCCGGCGATGTTTCTGGCCTAGTTTCCACTTTTTGGGCAAAATGGGCAATAGACATCTGTTTTGGGCGATATATGGCGATGTGAAGTGGAAATTCTCGCCCTTTAAATCTATGCCCTCTGGTTGTTGACCACACTGCTAAGGGAAGTAGGTTTTTCCTGCACTTTTCAGTTCTACTCTATCTAGGCCCCTCATAATTTTATAAATCTCAATCAGGTCTCCCCTCAGCCTCCTCTGTCCCCAAAAAAAAAACACCAGGCTATCTAATTTTTCCTCAAAGCTAAATTTCTCCAGTCCAGGCAACATTCTCGTAAATTTCCTCTGTACCCTTTCCAGTGCAATCATATCCCTCCTGTAATGTGGTGACCAGAAATGCACGCAGTTCTCAAGCTGTGGCCTAACTAGTGTTTTATACAGTTCAAGCTTAACATCCCTGATCTGATATTCTATGCCTCGGCTAATAAAGGCAGGTATTCCGTATGCCTTCTTAACCACCTTATCTACCTGTCCTGCTACATTCAGGAATCTATGGACATGCACAAGGTCCCTTTGTTCCTCTACACTTCGCAGTGTCCTACCATTGATTGTGAATTCCATTGCCTTATTAGCCCTCCCCAACTGCATTACCTCACACTACTCTGGATTGAATTTCATTTGCCACTGTTCTGCCCTCCTCATCAGTCCATTCATATCTTCCTGCAGTCTACAGCTTTCTTCTTCATTATCAACCACACGGCCAGTTTTTGTATCATCTGCAAACTTCTCAATCATACCCTCTACATTGAATTCTAAATCATTGATATATACCAAAAAAGCAAGGAACCTAGTACTGAGCCCTGCAGAACCCCATTGGAAACAGTCTTCCAGTCACAAAAACACCCATCCCCCATTATCCTTTGCTTCCTGCCTATGAGCAAATTTTGTGATCCAACTTGCCACTTTGCCTTGGATGCCTTGGGCTTTTACTTTCGTGACTAATCTGCCATGTGGGACCTTATCAAAAGCCTTGCTAAAATCCATATACACTACATCATACACACTGCCCTCATCGACCCTCTTTGTTACCTCCTCAAAAAATTCAATCAAGTTAGTCAGACACGACCTTCCCTTTACAAATCCATGCTGACTCTCCTTGATTAATCCATGTCTTTCTAAATGAAGATTTATGCTGTCTCTCAGAATTTTTTCCAATAATTTTCTCACTGCCTGTAACTACTCGGTATATCCCTTTCTCTCTTTTTAAACAATGCTACAACATTAGCAGTCCTTCAGTCTTCTGGCACCACACCTGTAGCCAAAGAGGATTGGAAAATGATGGTCAGACCCTCTGCTATTTCCTCTCTATTAACAGCCTGGGATACATTTCATCTGGGCCTGAGGATTTATCCACTTTCAAAGATGCTAAACCCCTTAATACTTCCTCTTTCACTATGTTTATTTCATCTAATATTTTACACTCTTCCTCCCTGATTTCAATGTCTGCATTGCCCCGCTCTTTTGTGAAAACAGATGCAAAGTCCTCATTAAAGGCTCAAATTTCCCCAGTGATTTGCACCGTTTTTTTGAAGCAGGCTGCTTTTTTTGACCCAAGTTCAAAAACCACAGTTTCCCTGATCAATTTGCACCAGCTCAGTTAGTTAAGATTTTTTAGGCAAGTTTTTTTTTCAGCCAAAGCGGGTGTAACCTGTCACCCGTGCCAATTCTGGCCATTTCAGCAAGTTTGGCCAGCTGAGAGTTAGTCCAGTTTTGCTTAGGCCAGCGTATGTGGCCTCTGCAAAAAAACCTTCTGGAGAGTTAAAGAAATCGGCGCAGGTAAGGAAATCGGCGCAGGTAAGTGCAGCAGATGCCCGGACAGCAGCAGCAGGAAAGGTAAGAGAGAGGGGGAGACAAGGGAGAGAAAGGTGGGGGAAAGCCTTTTGGGTGTACTTAGGTGCGGGGTCCGGGAGGGAGGAGGCCATTCGGCCTGGGATAGGGGCGGGGGAGTGGACCGGGATGCCACTCGGCCTGGGCTAGGGGCGGGGGAGCGGACCGGCAAGCCCTTCAGCCAGGGCTAGGAGCGGGGGAGTAGAACTGGCAAGGCACTCGGGGCTGGGATGGGGGATGGGGGTGAGCTGGAGCTGGACTGGCACCGGCAAGGGGCTCGGGCAGGCAGGGCAAGCAGACTGGCAAGCTCTTCGGCCAGTGCTGGGGCGGGGGTAGAGGGGCTGGTTTTAATAATTGGAGGTAAGTTGCTGCAATATATTTTAATGTATTTTTAAGTTGATGCAATATGTTTTAATGTGTTGGGAGCTGGCTGTATGTTTTACTTTGCAGCCTCAGATCGCATTGTGTCTCTGGTTACCATGGCAACCTGATCTTTTTGGCGCAGATCAAGGCTCCACCCCCAAAACTAAAGGACAGGTTAGGCCACGTCAAAATGAAGAAATCCAACCGTGAGACTTAGAATATTTTTGGGGGTGTACTTGGGCCCTAAGAAAATGGGGGTAACTCTTCAATTAGGCCAAAAAAAAGCTTTGGGGAAAATTGAGCCCTAAGAACCATATTCACATTTTCCGCCTCCACACACAGATTACCTTTATGGTCTCCAATAGGCCCTACACTTTCTTTAGTTATCCTCTTGCTCTTAATGTATTCACAGCACATCTTAGGGTTTTCCTTGATTTTACTTGCCAATATTTTTTCATGCTCTCTCTTTGCTTTCCTAATTTCCTTTTAGATTTCACCCCTGCACTTTCTATACATCTCGAGAGTTTCTGCAGTATTGAGCCCTCGGTATCTGTCATAAGCCTCCCTTTTTTCTTTATCCTACCCCCTGTATGCCCTTTGACATCCAGGGGACTCTAGATTTGTTTGTCCCATCCTTTTTCTTTAAGGGAACATACTTGCTCTGAACCCGCACAATCTCCTCCTTGAATGCATTCCATTGCTCTGACACTGATTTACCGTCAAGCAGCTGTTTCCAGTCCACTTTGGCTAAATCACATCTCAGCTTAGTAAAAGTGGCTTTTCCCCAATTGAGAACTTTTATTCCTGGTCTATGTTTGTCATTTTCCATAACTATCCTAAACATAACTGAGTTATGATCACTAGCACCAAAATGCTCTCCCACTGATACCTCTTCCACCTGCCCAGCTTCATTCCCTAAAACTAAGTCCAGAACCATCCCTCCCTTATTGGGCTTGCTACATACTGGCTAAAAAGTTCTCCTAATTGCATTTTAGGAATTCTGCACCCTCTATACCTTTCACTCTAATTATATCCCAGTTAATATTAGGGTAGTTGAAATCCCCTACTATTACTGCTCTATAGTTTTTGCATTTCTCAGAAATTTGCCTACATATTTGCTCTTCTATCTCCCTCTGACTGTTTTTGGGATATATAGTACACTCCCAGCAGTGTGATCTTCAGTTCAACCCATATGGCCACATTTGATAATTCTTCTAATA